>NW_026727301.1:0-115000 GCF_029784015.1 Lycium ferocissimum
CAATGAGGACTAAGTTATTAAAGGTGGAAAAGGTATTGTAATTTTTGGGACTATTAAAAGGTCTTTTTGAGATTTGTTATGGCATGATTTTGAGTAACTGAATATATTTCCCAATGTTAACGAATTGAATTTAATCCCTTTGATGGGAATGTTAGGGTGTTCATATTCTAATCTTGCCCGCTAGTCTTGATATAGTATTTGAACGGGGGGAGTTATTGGTTGTTTTATATTTTAATATGAGGGAATAAAATATGGGGAAATGTCGCCAATTTTCTAAATAAGCTAATAACATCGAATACGCTGGAACTCTTCTTCAGCTTAACCATAGCCTTTAACATTTTAATATAGGTTGAGACACTTCGGGCAAACAGTATCAGATTATAGCGCTTGAGTAAGCGTTAAAGGTATGTAAAGCTATCCTTTCTTTCTTTTGGCATGATCTGTATGAAACAAGGCACGAATGTATAAGCTCCTTTTCAGAGACACTAGGATGGCTAATGTCCTTGACTTTCCAAGCTATTTCATATTATCTTGATACGTGTCTATGATACCTGAGGTTCTATTTGATATAATCCATAGTGACATTCAAAGGGTACTTGACATGACTGTCGTCTTTGATAATCAAGTGTTAGTTCATTCTACTTATTCTATTGAGTCTTAGATGATGATTTAGTTTGCATATGGTTGCTCTCTACTCTGCTCGTGCATGCTATTATTATATCTTTCACCGAGTCCCCGGCCGGCATAAGTTTCGTGCCGTTCCTTCACCGCGCATTGTTCACCGAGTCCCTCAGAGGGCGGGGTACGGTATATATATATATATGATGTGATGATGTGATGATGGCACAAGGTCCCAGGATGGGCCGGGCATCGTATACATGTATACGACTTATTCACCGAGTCCATAATGGGCCGGATATGGTATATGATATAGCTATGCATGATTTTATTTCATAAGGCACGTACAAGGATTTCTTGATTGTCATACTAGTCTCCTGTAATCTCTATTTCAGTCATGATCCCCTTTATTGTATTACATGCTTTACATACTACTCGTACATATCTCGTAGTGACCCTTTTTTTTTTTTCTTAGCGAAATTGCGTTTCCATGCCCGCAGTAATAGATACTCGATTTGGTGATCCTCCAGAAGCTTAGGACTTCTACTCGAGTTTGTCTTGGAGAGCTCCATTGTTTCGGAGCAGACTATTTTGGTACGATCTTTTTTGATGTAGATTTACGTTTATCCAGGGGTATGGCGGGGTCCTGTCCCGTCATATTTCACTATCGATACTCTTAGAGGTCTGTAGACATATGTGTGGGTTGTATATAGATGTTGTCCAGCTGTGTCAATGTGACTTGTTTTGGGATGTTCCCGTACATAGTGGCAGCCTTGTCGGCTTGCATATTGTGTTATGCTTGATTAGTTGTGACTCCTCAGGAGACAGGTTATCTTGATATATATGACGTTATGAATCTTTAGTTGCTTTTTCAAGTTTCCATATTGTCCCTAGTTTTAGTCTACTATATCTAACAGGTACGTATACGACTGTCCAGCTCGGGCTCTAGTCACGGCCCATGGGGTTGGGTCGTGACAGATCCTTTTTCTTGCTCAATAATGATATTAAGTCTTACATGGGTTGCAAATCTATCCCACTTGGTTTCATTGGCGATGTATAAATACTTGCAAGTTACATAATCGTTCTTGAGTGATTCGTGTGCATACACATCTATACTTATACATGTATCCATATCCGTATACATATTCGTGTCCTTATTCATATCCATACCATACCCGACCTTGAAGGTTCGGTGGTTTTTGCATACCCGGCCAAGACAAGGCTTGGTGTCATACATACCAAAACTCTTTTGTCTATCTGTAGTAACTTATCTCATCATGCTCTCTTCCTTCCTTTATTTTTCCCTTGATTATCATATCTTATGTTCTACTATAGATAACTTTTGGTCCTTCTCTTAATTGTCGCTTATAAATCGCAATATCATTAACAACGACTCTGCCGTTAGTGCCTTTGCCTCTATTCTAGTATAGCATCGCTATCTTTTACCATATCCCTTGAGTTATTTACTCTTAATGTCACGTGGTTCAAGGTATTCACGAATGATTTCCAATATAGTCTCAGATGCCTGCTCAATTCATGTTTGTTTATTTACTAGTTATTAGACTTATTTCTGCGTAACCCTCACTCTTTGTTTTAGAGTCTCTATCAGTCACATCTTAGGGTTTACCATTTCAATCTCTATACTTGTGTTCCCTTTACTCGCTTCCCCCCTTTAAGGGTTTTGCCTGCACCATTTTCAAATCCGTTACCTCACCTTCAAATCTCGAATTCTTATATCCCTTACTATACTACATCTTACTCATATATGTCAAGCTGTTCCCTATGATTTATAGCTATGATAATTCAAGTAATACAACCAACACAAGCCAATCCGAACAAGGATGTATTTTACTTAGCTCATCCGAGTAGTTATGAGTCAATGTCTAGGTTCGCTCCAATTAACAACTTTTGTTTCATGGGAATGCTCACAATAGTAGTATGTCTAGCTATCTGTACCATCCATGTACTGTCACGTATCCCATTCTTCGAAACCCAGAGTTCACTTATAGCATCATATTTCCCCTTTCTTCCCATCTCAAGTTATTTCTCTCTTTCCTACAATCGACTTATAGCAACCGTAAATGCATTTTCCCTTAAACCCGCCATTTTTTGTTTTCAAGGATCTAAGTCTCATGCGCCACTAATACCCCTTATTGCCTCAACTCTTTTACTCTTGTGTTGCACTCAAAATTGATTCGAAACCAATCATAATCATGTCGTATTTGTCGTTGCTAATAGCCTTACTTTATCGCTTTATCATCATACGATGGCTCGTAATTCATGGCCACATTTTCTCTCTCCAACTTATTCTTTTATACTCTTTACTCGTTCGTCTTAGTGGAGGATATTTGTAGGAGATGCGTCTTCCTTTTCTCATAGTACGACTATTTCTTAAGCACGCGTACTTCGTATATCTCCTCTTCCTTCTATACCCGCACTTATTCCTTACATTCTTTCCTCCTCGCTTTATCTTATTACCTCCTTTTTTATAATCAATCCCTCTATTTCTCGCACTGTAAGGAATCCTATTCTTAACTCAAGCATCGCTTTGTCCTTTAGAATATATTGCCCTTATACACTCCATTCTCAACCACTCATCTCGACCTTCTCTTCTTCACAATAATTATACTCACGGTTCCCGCAATTTCTTTTAAATTCGGGAAAATTTCGGCACGGTTTCTCTTATAAACATAACAATCCCAAACTTGCACATAGCCCAATTAAAAAAAACACGTCCCATGCCTTAATAGGACATGTATCGGGACACACATAATACGCAACTCAGCAACATAAGATCACTTATGTTATATCCCGTATTTTGTACATTGGGACAATCCGGGTTAACTATGATAAGTTAGGGACAAGACCATTCTGGGATACGAAGTCGGGACTTTTGACCTTCGATTTTGTTTTGAGACATAATTTGTTCATGAATTGGTTGGCATGGAACATTTGGGAAAATTTGGGACTAAAAGTGGAATATTGAGAAGTTGGAAATTATTGAAAAAAGGCCATGTTGGCCGTGTGGTTTGGGAGAGGGCCCCACACATTTTGTGGTCAAATTTAATTGGTCCAACCCATGTGTGGGCCATGGACACTTGGATGATTCATCTAGGAGAATAAAAGATGATTAATAAGTCATCTTTCCTCATTCCACACTTAGAAAAAAAAAAAAGAACTTGGAGGAACCAAGCTTGAACCATTCGGCCAAGAACCCTAGAAATTGAAGACCAAATTTAGCCATCACAAAAATAATTCTTCCTATCAAACCCACTAATTGGAGGCTCCTTGTTAGCGTGGAGTTGTTGTTTGGATCATCAAACCCCTTGTTTTCATCCTTTGCTAACCCTAGCCAAGTGGGAAGTTAAGAAGAAAGGTAAGGTTTAATCTTGTTTTTATGTGTTATGAAAGGTTTATGTGTGTTGTAGTATGCTAAAAGGGATGAAATTTATGAAAAATGGCATGTTGGAGTTGAGGCCGTGTATGGCTTGTAGTGGGGTGGAGGTGTGTGTTGTGTTGAAGTGATGAATTAATTCTATGTAGCATGTTTAGTTGTGTGTAGTGTGAAGAAATGGATGAGAATCATCAATATGTGTATGTGTAGTGTTGGCCGAATATGGGCCATGTTGTATGATAAAGAATGAAATGATGTTACTTAGCATTTTAGTTGTTGTCGTTATGAATTCTATGTTGACGATAAGAGTTTAATGACTCAAGATTGATGTTGTAATTGTTATGGGTTGATTTGGAGGTTAATGTGCATTTAATGTAATTTCTATATTTATGAGAATGGCATTGTTAGAGTGCGGATTGTTGGTGCAAATCATGATTCGGAAGTTAGGAATGTGTTATGGATGTTGTTCTAGGGTTTGGGACAGTTTTCGGGTAAGTTGGAGCATTTGTTGGATTGTTTGAAATATTGTGTGAATTGTGTCACGACCCAACCCCGTAGGCCATGACTAATGTCCGAATTGGACACTTATACGTACCCGACACCCAGAATTAGCATATTAACTCGCATAATTATAATTAATCACACATAGCCTCAGATATCGCATAATAGTCAACATAAGTAGCATAAGCTTGGTTCATTCACAAACGTACGTAATCTCGAAATATGTACAAAGGCAAGCCAAACTAGTCGCGTGGCAGTGGACCGCCCAAAACATACAACACACACACATAGCTGTACAGATATAGCCACACCCACAGACATGTCCACAGACCTCTAAACAGAGTAACAAAATCATATGACGGGACAGGGCCCCGTCGTACCCCTGAATAAATGTGTACATATGCATCAGAAAAGTATATATACCAAATATAGGCTCCGGATGAAGGAGCACTCTCAGAAAGCAGAACGGGTGTCCTAGACAGGTGGATCGCCAAGCTGAGCGTCTATACCTGCGGGCATGAAACGCAGCCCCCGAAGAAAGGGGGTCAGTACGGAATATGTACTGAGTATGTAAAGCAGAAATACAGAATCATAATAACGAATTACAGAAAATAGATATGGTATGCAAAATATCAAAATATTTATCAAAAACATAAATCATGCATAGGCTCTTAGAACGATGGTCGCCCGCCTGTCGATGGCGCCATACCACATCATACTCCAGAAGGCTTCAAATCTCCGACACCTGACATATCATATCACATCATAAAGCCGTACCCCCCATAACGCCAAATATACACGGTACCCGGCCAAAGGGGACACGGCGTACCGGAACACATCATACTCCGGAATATATCAAAGTGCGCACGAACATAACCGGCCCGGGATCCGGTGAAAGAAGTACTAACCATATGCACGAGCGGAGTCGTGAGTGACAATAATATGCATAAAATCATAATCATAAATCATCAAGTAAGTAAGATATCCATATGCAGAAGTCAAAGCGAAAATAGTATTAAATTTTTCCCGAAAGTCATTAAGGATAGCATAGAAAAGCCGCGGGCCCCACGGACGGGTTCCGACCCCCATCCGAGCCCGACTACGAGAGTTAGGGGAAAGTTATGCCTTATGAACTTACATATTATGTTTTGGGGCGTTCCAAGCTCGTATGCAAAAGTTACGGGCGTTTGAAGTTCGGGACCCTTTTTAATAGCAAAACTCTTTATAAGACTTTTGAAATGCAATCTTTTGAAAACATAAGAACCTTAGTTTGGTTACATTAAAGAGTAGATCTTTAGGAATGGATGAAGTACGTAACTAAGCTCGGATTCTAAGAGTGGAATTACTCCGAGGCTCGGGTCATAGCCTAGTAGTACTAAGACATGCCAAAGAATAGAAAGTAACGCCTTACATACCTTGTCCGCTCGCAAGCTAAGTCAAGTCTCAACTCTCGGGAGCTCCAAGATCTACATAACGCCAAATATATAAACATTAGCCATAAGCATTTAGGCATTCAATTCCAAGCGAACATTAAATTCTACAGAAATTTCGGCAGCATTTCCCCTGTAAATACACCAACCCCGAGATTTCAACTCGGCTAATTCAACAACAACCAAACCAACAACCAAACTACAACATCAATAATCAATTCACAATGCATTCCAACATTACTAGTTCTTTCTACACGACTTTAACAAGATACATAATATTCCAACAACATTCATAATATACTCATTTCGATCACTTACGTTCAAACTAATATCAACGTTTATACGTTCGATTACCAATCCAAACCCATTCAAACCATATACAAGAACACTTTAAGCAATTCATACAATATTTCAAACAACCCAAACATTATTCCAACTCACCTCAAACCGTCTCCAACCCGAGAGCATCCACATCATATTCCTTTCTCCCAAATTCATGCATTACACTAATAATCCACACATTAACAAGGCAATTCTTATAAATACAAAAATCACATAAAGTTCACATAAACTTCCAAATCATCCCATGACTAACATAACATTACTTTGAGGCATCAAACTTATATTTTCCCTCATAAAATCCATAACGACGATAACGAAAATATTAACGACGATTTGTTCATTCATCACCATACTAAAGGGGAACCATTCGGCCAACATCAAACACCCACACAAAGATGATTTTCATTCTTTTCTTCACACTACGACATTCAAAACATGCTAATTAACATTAATACATTACTTCTACTCCAACTCACACACACACGGTCAAGACCTCATATACACGGCCCAACCTCAACATCATTTCTATCATGAATTTCTTCCTATTTAGCATACTACAACACATATAAACCATTCATAACTCATAAAACAAGATTAAAACTCACCTTCCTTCTTCAACTTCTCAACTTGCCTAAGGTTGGTAGATAGAGAAAACGAGTAAACTATTGCCCGAAACAACGACTCCACGTTACTTAGCACCCTTGAATTAGCAAGTTTGCTTGAAGAATTTATTTTTTTGATGGCTTGATTTTGTTCTTGTTTTCTCTCCTCTTGGCCGAAACCCCTCTTGTTTTTCTCCTCTCCTTGCTTTCTTGATTTCTCTAGAATTTTCTAAGTGTGGAAATGGCTCTTAAGATGACTAAGTCATCTTTTAGTATACAAAATATTCACCATCCATGTGGCCATGGCCCACCCAAGGTGGCCGGCCACATGGTGTTTCTATTTCTTTTTTTTTTTTTTGAATTTTCAAACTTTCCAAAATTAGCATACTTACTAAAAATGGAATATGACTCCAATGCTTCCTTAACATTTTCATGACATTAAAATCATACACAACTTAAGTCTTTAAGACACACAAAAGTCTCTACTTCACTCCTCGGGGTAGTCTTGTTCTCACTTATCGTAATTCACCCAAGTTGTCCCGTTGCTCAAAATATGGGATATAACAAATTGTTTAACATGTTCTTGAATGTTGTTGGTAGGGGTTCGGACTAGTATTTGAATGTATGAGCGTTGATGTTTGCTTGAATGCAAGCCGTTGAAATGAATATAATGAAAGTTGTTGGATTATGTAGAAAGAGTATTTAATGTTAGAATGCGTTTCAAATTGAGTATTGATGTTGCTAGTTTGGTTGTTGGTGTTGTTGTTCTTGAATTTGGCCTAGTTGAATTCTCGGGTGGTGCATTTACGGAAATGTGCCCAAATTAACTGTAGGATTATATGTTAGTTTGGAAATGAACTCTAAATGCCTATAGTAACGTTGGTATTTAATGATATTGTGTAGATCTTGGGGAGCCCGAGGTTTGAGTTTGGATTGACTTTGAGAGCGGATGAGGTACTTTTATCCTTCTTTCCTTTTGGCATGTTGCAACTAAGTTGTGATATGTTATGAGCCTTGGGGGTAATTCTATTCTTAAAATCCGAACATGATTACGATTCATATTTGCTTCTTGATGTTGGCACCCTCAATGTGGTTAAGCTATGGACCGTATGTCTTTGATACGATTGGATTTAAAATGCTATGTAACCGGTTTGTTCGAAAGGATCTTATGTCTAAAAATGTCCGAAAACTTTCATAGGGGGTAATCGATTGCTTTGATAAGCTCGCAAACGATTCTTATTTGTTTCTTAATTTTCGTATTCTTAATGTAGCCAAATTATGATCCTTATGTCTTTTGTATGACTAAATTTCTAAGGCTGCATAAGAGTTTTGTTTTCAGAAGAGTTTTGTTTTCAAAAGAGTTTTGTTCCTAAACGATTCCGAAACTACGAACGATCGTAACTTTCAAGAAAGGGCTCGGATCGCTTAGATATCTTCGCAAATGATGTCATGACGAGTAATGACTTTGACTTTCATAGGTGGGCCCTCATTGGGGTCTCCCCGTTTCGTCCGGGTCCCGCGACTTTTCTATGTTTGGTTCTAACGACCTATTTTTGAAAGAATTTAATATGACTATCTTTTCGACCCCGAGTATGATTACTTATTCATCTGTTGAGTCTGAAATGAGAATTTTTATGCATGTGATTTTGATACGTGACTATGGTTTCTGAAGTTCGGTTTGATATGTTCCCGAGTATTATTCGGAAGAACACCTGATTTGACTATTGTTTCGGTTTTGAACTAATAGTTCGTTTTGACTATCCTATTGGGTTTTTGTAAGTGTTTTGTATGCATATGGTTACTTACCGCTCGTGCTTGTTGGGGTCGCCGAGTCCTTCGGACACGGTATGTTATCGTGCGAACTATGCTACGCAAAGTATGATGTGTTTTCCAAAGTATGATGTGATATGATATATGATGTGATACGTAGTATGATGTGTTCGAGGTATACAATATTCCGAAGTATGATGTGTTGTTTCGGATGGAGTGGCGGTTGTATCGCCGGTCCTTTATGGACGTATGTGATGATATGATATGATATACGATGATATGATGTGATATATGATGATATGATGATTTTGTTTACCGAGTCCCTCGCTCGGAGGGAGACACGTTATATGTTATATGTATGTGACCTTCGGAATATGATATTAGTATCGGGCGGTGGTGGGGCAAACCCAATGGTGGGGCAAATCCGGTTGGGGCAAACCCAATACGAGGCAAATTCCACATTGGTTTAGGCAAATCCCACATGGTTTAGGCAAATCCCCCATTGGTTTAGGAAAATCCCACATCGGTTAATGATATCTTACACACACACACACATGATTATGATGACCGTTGGTATGTCAATTCCCTATGGGGGTTATGATACATGACATTGATATGCATGATTTGTATTTCGTGAGTAAGCATTTTGGCATTCGATTATTGTATTTGTCTTCTCGTGCCTCCGATGTACGATTTGTGTTTCAATATGAAGCCCTTTCGTATTCAATTCGTCTATTATGCTCACTTTCTCGTACCCACTTCGGTTATGATCTTGTGTTCGTAACCCCATGCTTTAAATTCAAACATATTCCGTACCGATTATACTCATCCCGTTTTAGAAAATGGTGACCCGCCATGGAAATACCCATCTTTGTGGAGTGCTAAACCCGTTTTGGTAAACAACACTTCCATTGTATATACTTATGTGTATTAAATGCGCGGGCCGTCCCGTCATATGAGCAAAATTAAAGATATGTGGGTTGAGCCTACTCCCCGTGTGTGTTCGTATGATATATGTTACGGCGATCCCTTCGTCGAGGAAAAATTGTCGAAAACAAAGCAAACGTATGAATTTTGGCCGACGCGCCATTTGGTATGGTGAAGCTTCTCATATATATATGTTTGCTTTGATGACAGTTTGAGATAATTTGAGGTATTCGATTATTTGTACACGTATAAGCCATGTTTGTGATTCGGATTTGTGCATATGTTTGAGAGTGGGAGTTAATGGAGGAAGTCACGGCCTACGAGAAAAAGGCGGGCCTCGTTTATTTGTGTTAAAACCCTCGGAATGTCTACGAGACCGTGTCCAGTCTTATTTATCGGTGTGTTTGCACCACATTTTTTTAACACATTTAGGGTGTTATCTTTCTTTCGAAGATTTGCGATGGCCGTGTAACTTCAACTTTTCTACTAACGAATATTTAAGTTTTCGATGCCTCCGAGGAATTATACGACCGCCGAAGGGCAAATTTATAGCGGTGGGGAGAAATGATCATGTACCGGAAGGATGTCTTCAAGGTTGTGCTCAATACGTTTTTCCTTACCTTCGCCTATCGAAGGGACTTTATACGGGCGACATCGCCGACCCCGTATAATATTATATAGACCGTATAAGTCCGGCCGGGGGCGGAGGATGGGGCCATGCGAGAGGCGATTTTTTTTGCACTTTTCATCCTGCACTAAAACAAATGTTACCCTAGGGGGTGATCACGCCCTATCTGAAGTTACAAAAATTTTAAAAGCAACAAAAAAATACACGAGTTTTTTCGGGTTGCCTCCCCTGAGGACCCTCGTGGAGTTGATTTTACGTCGAGAGCACGACGGTTGATTACCGAGATCGAGTCTATCGAGTTGGCATCATATCGGTTGCACGATGTCGGCATTCGTTCGAGTCTTGGATGCTTATCTGGGTCAAATCTCCTCAACCGTATGGGACCATGATAGTGCCTTTCACGCCATTTTCTACCCGGAGATGAGGCGGGCCTTAAATGACAGAGTTCCATCTCGAGGCGAGTGGCGAGTGTTCGAATACGCTTTTAGAGTTTGACTCCTTGGCCGGATATGCACCCGCTCTCGCGATACGGGACCGACCTTGATGCAGTATGTGATGGGGCTGGATGATTATTCAACTGACAACTTGGTGATGGCGACGAGATCACCTGGGTATGGATATTGCCCGTGCACGGGCACACATTTTATGGAGGACCGATAATACGAGGCGCATCCTTTCAGGGCTTATGACGGGGGCCAGCCCAAGAGGCTTTTGTTACGCCTCGAGTATTTTGGAGAGTCTCGGCGGCGGCCTCGGAATAGGCTAATGAAAATATGATTACACCCCCATGTTTCAATAAGTAAGACACTAGATAGTTGTTACACCTCGAAAAAATTTTCCATTGATGCACAGTGAGTGGGCTAACGAGAAAGTTGCCAAGAGAAGGCCTGTAAGCGATAAGTTTCGGAAAGGATTTATGAGTAATAAGTTGATGAAAACTTAGTGGTGTGTTGGGGAAGAGTTATAATGCCCCTTAGATTGTTAATGGAGTGATAAACAAGTGCTAAGAAGGTTCCATAAGGATTGGAGATCAAATGAGACGACGGGATCAAACTTGGAGGAACAGTGAGTTCCACGGCTGGTTCCACGGCCAAGAAGGTGTTCCACGGACCGTGGATGGGTCCGTGGAACTACCAGAGAGAGAAGGAAGCTGGCTGGTCATGAACCACGACCAGCTCCACGGACAGCATTGGGTTCCACGGACCGTGGAACAGTCCGTGGAACACCCGACGGGCTGAAATGTTTTAAGTGTTTAAATGTGTTCCCAACTTCATTATTTCATTTCCAACATCTCTCTACTTCTCTCTAAGACTTCTAGGGCTTCATAAATATTTCATGAACAAGGATCCAAAGGAAATCAAAGGTGATTATCATCAAACCAAGTGAATCAAAGTAAGAGAAACCATTAGAGTTCATCAAAAGCAAGAAATCAAGTGAAGGAAAATCTAGTGGTTTGGCTCAAGTGAGGGATATGCCACCAAGGTTCAATCCTACACCATCCAAGGTGAGTTTTATGATGTTTCCATGTATTATAAAGTGTTTAGAAGATGAAACACTTGGATTACGAAAGAATATAAGAATGGGTCATGAATGTGTGAATAGTAGCACTTTTGAGTAAACGTTGGAACGAGTTATGATTCTTGATGCTTTATGAATATGATCATGTTATAAATGATATTGAGAGTATGGAAATCGACATTGTATGTGAATGAACGTATTGTCGAGTTATGACTATGAATGTGGGTAATTGAGGTAAAGTGTGAAGTAAGAGTAATGTGGTTGATTAAAGGCTATTGTGATGATATTATGAATGTGGTTATTGATGTTTGGGAGCTGATATGTAATACGAGGAAAGTCGTATAAATAAAGGAGATGCTGTCCGATTTTCTCTAGAATTAGTTATGAATGCCAAATGCTATCCATCATCTAATATGAGTATGCACTTCAATGAAGGTAGAACGTGAGCTTTGAAGAAGAACGCTCAAGTGATAGAATAGTTGCACGAAAGGTATGTAAGGCTAACCCTTCTTTCATAAGGCATGGTTCTTGGGCCAATTGTTCATCTCTTATGAGTTCATGATACTTTCTAATGATCCTAGCTCGAGAAGCTATTAAGCCAATGATGCGATTGTACTAAGTTCCTTATACGAGAGTAATGCTCTAAGGATAGAATGTAATGAATGACGATAATAAGAAGGCTAAGAGATAGATATGAGTTAGCATGTATGTGTGCCTATGAGAGGCTATTGTGAACCCCGAGCTTATATGGCCGGGTAGAATATGATAAGTATGTATATGTATATATGTATGTGTGCCCATGAGAGGCTATTGTGAACCCCGAGCTTATATGGCCGGGTAGAATATAATGAATACGTATATCCTTATATAACGACGCGCGTGCACCACTGCAGTTGGGTACGAATAATAACAACCCTGAGCCTTGGTAGGGCCAGGCACTGAGCCTTGGTAGGGCCAGGTACGTGAAACACCGAACTTATTGGTCGGGTACGCAATATGATAAGCTATATGTATGACATCTATATGAGTACGAATAAGCCAAGTATATGACCTCTATATGAATACGATTATGCTATGTATGTGACAGCCATTAGAGTACGAATATGATAAGACTATGTAAGTGCCAAGTAAGGGCTATGAATATGCAATGTATATGATATGAGCATGAGTATGAAAGGAGACATGAACACGAACATGAAAGTAGGTACGAAAGGTAAATGAGCAAGGATATGAATGTATGTACGCGAGTACGAAATAGAAATGGAACGTCCCTATGGAAAGCAGGTAAGTGCTATGATGATGATGCCATTATCTCCCATCTTATGTTATTTCATATGTTATCCATTATGCTTCCATATTGATATTGATCATGCTTTACATACTCAGTACATTCTTCGTACTGACGTCCTTTTGTTTGTGGACGCTGCGTCATGCCCGCAGGTGGCCAGGGAGACAGATTTGATCCATAGCTGTATTTTTCTCGGGACTACATAGCAGAGCTCCATTTCATTCGGAGCTGCAGCTTTTGGTATAGATTCTTTTGTGTATATATTCATGGGCACGGCGGGGTCCTGTCCCGCCCATATGTTATGATATGATGTACCCTTCTTAGAGGCTCGTAGACATTGTGTATATGGTTAGATATGTTCGGCCTTGTCGGCCTATATTTTGGGATGTTGTTTTGATCGCCTTGTCGGCGCATGTACATTTATATGGGCATAGATGTTATTGATGATATAGATATGTTATTGCCCGATGAGATTAGAATGATAATGAATGAAAAGCATGATATAATGATGTGGCTCACCTAGAATGTGATGTATAAGTATGTTAAGGGGTGCCCGGGTGGGCTAGCACCGGGTGCTCGTCGCGGCCCTCAAGTTGGGTCGTGACAAAAGTGGTATCAGAGCAGTTCAGTCCTAGGGTGTGTCTACGAGCCGTGTCTAGTAGAGTCTTGGTTATGGGTGTGTTGCGCGCCACACTTATAAACAAGAAGTTGCGGACATTTTAGGAGTGAATGACCTTCTTTCTTCATAAGAAATCGTGCGATAGAGCTATGATGTAAGAACTTCTTGTTTCTTAATGATATGTTGTGTATTTCAGAAATGCCTGTAAAGAGAAAGGCTTCAGCAGCCCAAAAGGGCAAGACGGTGGCAGAAAAGCGGGCTGAAAGAGCACCGCCACCGGTAGTAGAAGAAAGTGAGTCCCAAAGTGCGGCTCAATCTCAGTCTTCCCGTTCAGGGCCTATATTAGAGGAGCGTGAGGGAGCCTCAGCCCCAGCCTCCAAAGACCTCCGCTCCTCCACCGAATGCTTTAGGCCAAGATGTAAAGAGAGGCCATTAATTTGCCGACTCAATTGGTTGCGGCCCGACTCGGAGGCCAAGTTCGGGGCAAGGTGATAGGGTCGTTAGTGCAAGAGCCCGTGATTTTATTAGTTTGAACCCTCCGAAATTCTTTGGATCAAAGCCGGATGAGGACCCTCGTAATTTTATTGATGGTATGTTGAGGACGCTTCGGTTGATACATGCTTCAGACACCGAATCGGTGGAGCTAGCGTCCTATAGATTGAGGGACGTTGCGGTATGTTGGTACACGGTTTGGATGGCTTCACGGGGAGCCAATGCGCCTCCTCCGGTATGGCAAGAGTTTGTTGATGCATTTCTCCGACATTATTTGCCCCCAGAAGTTCGGCGAGCTAGAGCCGATAAGTTCTTGAATTTGAGACAAGGGAGCATGAGTGCTCTAGAATATAGTCTCCGCTTCAATTCCTTGGCTAGGTATGCTTCGGCCATGGTAGCGGATATGGGTGATCGAGTGCACCGGTTTGTGAAAGGCCTAGGGCCACATTTGATGGATAGATGTTTGACTGCGTCTCTCCAAGACAATATGGATATTGCACGCATCCAAGCCCATGCTCAAAATTTAGAAGAAAGCTTGCAACAACAAAGAAGCGAGCATGATAGAGGGCATAGCAAGAGGGCTAGATCTTCGGGTCCGATGAACGAGTATAGAGGTGGGCACAGATAGTAGTCTTCTAGACATTCGGGCTATTTTATGACTAGTGTGCCTCCACGACATTCGGGCCAGAGATTTGATAGATCCACTCATCCCGGCCGAGTCGAGCTTTGCGGGATCTCGGTTTAGAGGTGATTCGGGTCGCGAGGCCACCCGTACCACGATGCTCCCGGTGTGGGAAGTTACATTGGGGTCCGCGTGATTGGGCTCGAGGGTTGCTATTCATGTGGTCGGCCGTGCCATATTATGCGAGATTGCCCTCGATTAGTGGCGCAGGTAGGACCCGGCCCTTCGTGGTCGAGAGTCGGATCTTCGCATCTATACGCCCTACGGGGCTAGGTTCACACGCGCCGCCGGCCGTGGTAGAGGCGGGGGAGAGCCCCCGGCTCTAGCGGTCCTCAAAGACCGTATTTATGCTTTGGCCGGACGCCAAGATCTCGAGTCTTCTCCCGATGTGGTCACGGTGTATATTATCGGTACTTTCTCATGATGTATATGCTTTGATAGATCCCGGCTCCACATTGTCATATGTTACTCCGTATATTGCGGGTCGGTTTAGAATCAAACCGGAGTCGATTAAACCTTTTGAGGTGTCCACACCCATTGGTGAATCGGTAATAGCTAGCCGAGTATATAGAAATTGTGTAATTGTGATTTGTGATCGCCGTACTATGATTGACTTGCATGAGTTAAAAATGGTGGATTTTGATGTTATTATGGGTATGGATTGGTTGGCTTCTTGCTACGCCAATGTCGATTGTAGAATGAAAATGGTTCGTTTCCAATTCCCGGGAGAACCAGTTTTAGAATGGAAAGGAAATACGGCATCACCAAAGGGTAGGTTTATTTCCTATCTAAAGGCAAGGAAAATGATTACAAAAGGTTGCATTTATCATCTAGTGCGAGTTCAAGATGTAGAAGCTGAACCGCCGACTTTTCGCCCGGTCCCTCGTAGTGAATGAATTTCCGGATGTATTCCCGGGAAGAGCTCCCTGTGCCTTCCTCCCGAGCGGGAGATTGATTTTGCTATTGATGTGTTGCCGTACACTAAGCCTATATCTATTCCTCCTTATAGAATGGCTCCCGCAGAATTGAAAGAGTTGAAGGAGCAATTGAAAGACTTGCTCGAGAAAGGCTTTATTAGGCCTAGTTCATCCCCGTGGGGAGCACCCGTATTGTTTGTCCGAAAGAAAGATGGCTCTTTAAGAATGTGCATTGATTATCGGCAATTGAATAAGGTGACGATCAAGAATAAATATCCTCTTCCGAGGATTGATGACTTATTTGATCAACTACAAGGTGCCCAATGGTTTTCCAAGATAGATTTGAGATCCGAGTATCATCAAGTAAGAGTTAGGGAGAAAGATATCCCTAAGACAGACCTTTCGAACAAGATATGGCCATTTTGAGTTCCGGGTAATGTCATTTGGGCTAACTAATGCACCGGCAGTTGTTTATGGATTTAATGAATGATGTGTTCGTGCCCTTTCTAGATTTGTTCGTGATTGTGTTCATCGATGACATCTTGGTGTATTCTAGATCCGAGGCAGAACATGCGGATCATTTGCGTACTGTCCTCAGAGTTCTTCAGACTCGAGAGTTATTTGCAAAATTTTCTAAGTGTGAGTTCTGGTTGAACTCGGTGACATTTCTTGGGCACATTGTCTCAGCCGATGGAATTCGGGTAGATAGCCAAAAGATTGAGGCCGTAAAGACTTGGCCAAGGCCTACAACTCCTACGGAGGTACGTAGCTTTCTGGGCTTAGCAGGTTATTACAGAAGATTTGTTGAAGGTTTTTCTTCTATTTCTGCACCACTTACAAAGTTGACCGTAAATCAACAAAGTTTCAATGGACGGATGTTGTGAACGTAGTTTCAAGAGCTAAAGGACGATTGACTTCGCCCGTCCCGACACTTCCGTAGGGATTGGAAGGCTATGTTGTCTATTGCGACGCTTCAGGCGTTGGGCTAGGCTGTGTATTGATGCAACATGGCAAGGTGATTGCATATGCTTCAAGGCAATTAAGAAAACATGAAAAGAATTATCCAACCCATGACCTTGAATTGGTCGCAGTAATTCATGCATTAAAGATATGGAGACATTATTTATATGGTGTGCATGTAGATATTTATACAGATCACAAGAGCCTTCAGTATATCTTCAAGCAAAAAGAGTTGAATTTGCGGCAGCGACGATGGTTAGAATTGTTAAAAGATTATGATGTTGATATTCTATATCACCCCGGAAAGGCAAATGTTGTGGCTGACGCTCTTAGCCGCAGATCTATGGGAAGTTTATGTGATGTACAATCAGAGAAACGAGAAATGACTCGTGAGCTCCAGCAGTTAGCTAGCCTAGGAGTTCGAGTAGTGGACTCAGGCAGCAGGGGAACCACCATTCAGAATTCAGCAGTTTCGTCGCTAGTAGTAGAAGTGAAGGAGCGACAATACGAAGATCCCATGCTAGTGCAGTACAGAGATACACTCCCTCAGAAAGAGGGGTCATCGTTTGAGATTACAGGAGACGGAGTTCTCCGATGTCGAGGCAGGTTATGTGTTCCTAATGTGGCAGGTCTGCGCCACCAAATATTGAGAGAAGCTCATTGTTCCCGTTATTCTATCCATCCCGGAGCAACGAAAATGTATAACGATCTTAAATCCATGTATTGGTGGAATGGGATGAAGAAAGATATAGCAGAATTTGTAGCTCAATGTCCCAATTGTCAACAAGTGAAAATTGAGCACCAAAAGCCGGGCGGATTGTTACAAGCTATAGAGATCCCAACTTGGAAGTGGGAAGTGATTAACATGGACTTTATTACAGGTTTACCCCGTTCTCGATGCAAGTATGATTCCATATGGGTGATTGTGGATAGACTCACTAAGTCGGCCATTTCTTTCCGTCGAACGACGTATGTAGCGAAGATTATGCAAAGCTCTATGTTAAAGAGATAGTGCGACTTCATGGTGTTCCGATCTATTATCTCCGATAGAGGCACTCGGTTTACGGCTAATTTTTTTTGGAAGTCCTTCCAAGAGGGCTTAGGGACTCAAGTGAGCCTTAGCACGGCATTTCATCTACAGACTGATGGACAAGCTGAACGCACCATTCAGACTCTTGAGGATATGTTACGAGCATGTATGATAGATTTCGGAGGAAATTGGGATGATCATTTGCCGCTCATTGAATTTGCCTATAATAATAGCTATCATTCTAGCATTCAAATGGCACCGTATGAAGCCTTATATGGGTGAAAGTGTAGATCCCTAATTGGGTGGTTTGAAACAGGAGAGGCTAAATTGATAGGGCCGGAATTGGTCCAGCAAGCCATAGAGAAAGTCAAGCTCATACAGGATCGATTGTTAGCATCCCAAAGTCGTCAAAAGTCCTATGCGGATAATCGTCGGAGGGACCTAGAGTTCCAAGTCAAAGATTGGGTATTCCTAAAAGTATCGCCAATGAAAGGCGTTATGAGATTTGGCAAAAAGGGGAAGCTTAGTCCCCGGTATATTGGGCCTTATGAAATTGTGCGCAAAGTAGGCAAAGTAGCTTACGAATTAGATTTACCTCCTGATTTGGAGTCAGTCCATCCAGTGTTCCATGTCTCGATGCTATGAAAATGTGTTGGAGATCCTACTAGGATCGTCCCAGTAAATGATGTTCAAGTAACAGAAAAGCTAGCTTATGATGAAACACCCATTGCCATATTAGATAGGCAAGTACGGAGGCTTAGAAACAAAGAAGTGGCCTCAGTTAAAATTTTATGGAGAAATAATAATCGAGAAGAAATGACATGGGAAGCGGAAGAAAGCATGAAATCCAAATACCCGCACCTATTTCAGCCCCCAGAAGAGGGCCAAGATGAGGCGTCAAGATCATAAGGTATGTATGCTTTTCTTTTTATGTATTTGGGTCGTGTGTGGCCAAATTATATTGCTATGATGTTGTGGCCCTGTGAGGCATTGATATTATGGGTTGTTGTGACAGGGCGGTAGTACCATATTATAGGGGAAACTCGTGTGTGGCCAACTAGTTCGGAAGTACCGACTCATTAGTTGGATATGAGACAGAGAGAGTATCGGTACGTGAGCTGGCAAAATACAGACTCACGAGTCTTGAGCTAGCACATACGTTATGACGAGTTAGCATTTCAATATCGATGTGTGTATGCGACTGGCGTACTTTAGACTAGATATGCTATGAGTTAACTTACCCTACCCCTAGAGAATTCAGAGATACAGAGTTTGAGAAGTGGTAATGTACTCTAATCGAATAGAGAATAGTATACGACTTAATAGATCGTGGTTGACTCTGGTTATACATACCTATATCTTCAGTTATATTTCCATTCGATTACCGTATTGTTCATAATATGAGCCAGAGACAGGTGAGTGTACTTCCAAGTTATCTTTGCTCCCTCAGATTATACTCAGTAGGTTATGTTTATCAGTTCAGCTTCATTTCCAGGGATTTCAGTTTGCCTTGCACACTCGGTACATTATTTCATACTGACGTCCCTTATCGGGACGCTGCATTTTATGCTTCAAGTCCAAATAGCCAGTTTGGGGGGCCTCCAGAGTAGATAGCTCAAGCTCCAATAGTTGATTGGCATAATTCCATTTCATCCGGAGTACAGCGAAGTCTACAGGTTATCTGATTTTGTTATATTGGTTAGATGCTCTTAGAGGCTTTTGTAGACGTATCTACACCTGTGGTCAGTCATGTCATCTTAGTGGAGAGTTTGTACGAGTTGAGGCCTCGTATATATATATATATATATATATATATATATATATATATACGTGTGTGTGTGTGTGTGTGTGTGTGTGTGTGTGTGTGTGTGTGTGTGTGTGTGTGTGTGTGTGTGTGTGTATATATCGTGTGTGTGTGTGTGTTCGAATTTTTGTGTGTAGGTGCCTCAAATCCGGTAAGTTGTTAATTGTACAAAATGGGTCGCTCATGTAAGGAAGGCACTAGGTGCTTGTCCACCTTACCTAGGTTGGGGTGTGACAAGTGTACTATTGCGAACGCGATGAAGGGCTTTCTGGGCGGGTTTTATGTAGAAATGGAATTTCATGATTTTTATTATCCCAAACCACATAAGACTCAACTAAGAGAATTTTGGAAGAAATCTTTGGCCAAACAACATAAGTCTTGGAACTAGGGTTCCTTCACCACACTTTGGGCTGAAGATTTAAAGATTTGGTTGAGCACTTTCTTGAACATTTATATCATTTCTTTGATTCTTGCTTTGTATTGAACATCTAAGTGTGTAGTATTTACTTCTTCAGTTCAATATTGTTTATAGGAATATTCATGATTAAAGTTTGGATTGAAACTCTTGTTTGCTTATGTATTGAACGATTTTATTCTTAATGAAGTGAGTTAATGTTTTTTAATTATTCGTGTTCTTTAATGTTTCTTAAGGGATTAGTTAACCCTAGGACTTGCCCATTTACTTCGGTTTAAACTTAAAAGAGGCAAACTCAGGGTTGGAAAAGATTAATTAATTATAATTAGGGGCATTAACCCTCATCTAATTGATTCGACCTAGGGATAGGCGAACCACTTGTAGTCATATTCGGGTATTCTTAATGCTCCTAATTTCTTTAGGGATATTCAATTAGGTAGTCTTGTTAGTCATCAAAAAAATCTTAATTTAGAGTCATTATCCGAGTCTAAGTAACATAAACTCACCATTATTTGTAAATCATGAAATACATTGGATCGTTACTTGAGCGTAATTTCCTTTTTATCCCTGTTTGTGGCCATTGGTCATTTTATTTGATTTCTAGGTTAGTCTACTTTCCGCATTAGACGTAATTTTCTTGCTAAACCACCCTTAACTGTTTCTTTGTGAACTGTTGTTAGTGACAATTCCTACTTTGTCTAATCACTTAGATATTGTTCTCTATGGGATCGACCCCGACTCATAGTTGGGTAAATTATATTGCGACGACTGTGTACACTTTCTCTTTGAGGAGTGGATTTTTCATTATAAATTACAAGGGACACATAAGGAAGGCATTACAGAACTAGAAGTCCAAACAGATCTCCAAAGGATTCAGTGAAGCAGTCACAACTTGAGAGGAACTGGTCCTTATCGAGGTACACTAGAGACTATCAAACGAGCAATTTCATGCCAACTGGGAAACTAGAATATTGACTCATTCCTATTAGATGAAAGGTTGGATTTCAAGTTATGAAAATATTACCATAAACTCAATACATGAAATTAGCATTGAAGTAGGAAAAGGTGAAGCCAACGGGCATACAAGGAAAGAAGGAAATCCAAGTCAAACAAGGATCGGTTTTCGGGTACAATTATGAAACCAATACTTGGTTTGATTCGAACAAGAAAATGTGGAAATTACTTCCATACAAACACAACATAAAAAAAATTTTGGAGCTTAACCACAATCAAAATATCCAACGTGTGAGACATCAAGAGTGATCAGAGCCAAGACCGAGTCTCTAGATGCAACTACACATTGATGAAGTACCCGAACTTATCAAGATTTATCATTAAGTTCTTTTGTTTTAATAGTTAGATTCTAGTTTTGGTTGCATCTATTTACTTTTGTTAGAATTATGTAATAGGTTTTATTGAGTTGTAAGTAACTTCCTTAACTAGGTAAAGTCATTAAAGTGGAGCTAGCAGTTTCGAACTATTAAGAGTTAAGAGGGTAGAGGCATGACTGTTTGGATAATTTCTTAGGTGTTACAAAGATTGTTGTAAACCTTAAATTTGTTGGAGCTCGTTTTAGTGAAGAGTCTGGGAAAATCCTACTGGGTAGGTCATGGTGTTCCCTCCCTTGAACAAGGAGCGTTTCCATGCTAAAATACTTGTATTGATTTATTTTCCACAATTTACCTTCTTGTATAATTACTCAAAGAACTTGTTTCTGTGAGTGCTTAGATAGTATCCCCATCCTAATAAACATGTAAAGGGAAGAAGAAGGATATTATAGCTGCATAGGATTCAGAATGAAGACAGAGAATGGTTTGAAAAAATAAAGGAAATAGAAAATGAGGCAGTGAGATTCTATAAAGAGTAGCTCAGCAAAGAAGTTGATCCAACAAACTTTGACCTACTTCAACATCAATAATTCCTTCTAAGTCTTCCTTCAACCGATTGTCGACCATAGTTTTGTCCGACGAAATGGACTTTGCCTTCAACATAGTCAATCATGTATCGACTCATGTCACCTTCTTGTAACACCACTTGTTTCCTCTCAAACTATCTAAGGACTCTTATAGGAGCCTAAGGTTGAATTCCATTAATACCCATTCACACTAAGAAGCCTTCTTGAGTGAATGATGACCTCTTTTGAGGAGAAGTCGGTGAACGTCCATTGAGCTTCTTCCTCTCTTAATTCTCTAAGTATTCTAGCCCAACCTTCCTTAGTTCTCCGATGTTGGAAGTTTGTCAAAAACAACAATGTTGAATGGAATTGGATGCTATCACCCCCCGTTTGGGCGATAATATCTTGTCCTCCTTCCAATTTGATCAAATGTTTACAGTAAGTTGCAACCTCAGAAGTATCTATTCCGTCTTTGCACATGTCCAGAGTGAGCGGTGCCAAAGAGAAGTATTTGATTATGTTTCCCCTATCGATGTCATGGAATAAGGCATTAGTGACCATTACTATGCGTGTTGAGTTGCTTTGATCTGAATTTAAATTCAAGATCATATGAAGTTTTGAAGATTGACAATCAATGTTCAAGAAGGAACTACAAGGAACTACAAAACAAAACCATCCTTGTGAAGCATTTATATGAACAATAAGTATTGTAAGAAAGTAAGTGCAGTACAAGCACCATGGAGGACAGGAGACACTCAAACATGGAAGAAAATGTTAGAACCAAGGGAAAAGATAGAACATCAAATCAGGTGGCAAATAAGGATAGCATCTACTCGATTCTGGAATGATAATTGAACAAGCACAGATGCTTTATGCCACACCACTCTTGATGACTTTTATTGTGATGAGAACATTCACAATGTGGCTGCAGTGATGCAATCTGGTAAATGTGATGAAGAGCTCATACAATGTTTACCACCAGAAGAAACAGATCAATACAAAATCTAGGAGATTCAACCTCCAAACTGTGAAAGTGAGATGCACAATCCATGGTGTATGTTAAGCATCAGAGGAGATTTTATAGTGAAAATAGCACTGGAATATGTAAGGTAGAAGGAGCAATCAAAATATTTGTCTTTTAAATATTTGGATCAAAGGACTGCCTTTCAAGATGTCTTTCTTTACAAGAAGAATGTGGAAATTCAAAGTTCCTAGTGATGAGTTAATAAAAAGCGGGGTATTACTTTACCATCTATTTGCTCTGGTGTTTCAATGAACCTAAATAAGAAATAATAGCACACTTGCTTCTGAAATCACGTACAGCTAACAGGACTTAATCCTATTTTTCCTCTTTTGTAGGTATCAGTCTGGAGGGATTACACTTATGAGAAGTTATGTTGACCTGGTGGAACTTACTAGTAAGAAATAGCATAAATGCATATTTCCAAGCAATTCCATGTATCATACTATGTGAACTATGGAAAAGAAGAAACCAGAAGAAGCATAAATGAACTCTGATTTCTACAAAAATAGTTATTTACCAGGTGACAAACAATGTTAAGACGTTACTCAGAATCAGAAGGCCATCTATGTCACGACCCAACCCCGTAGGCCGTGACTAGTGCCCGATCTGGGCACTCGTTCCCACCTATTAACTATAATCAGATCATGGCAAACACAATAAGAACTTAAACGTACAGGAAGGCACGACATCGCGCACACATATATACATACATCATATACATAGCCTGGAGATATACAGAACACAAGCCCAACCGAACGTCTTGCTACCACAACCCACGTTTATGTCTACAGGCCTCTAAGAGCAATACAGAATCATATGACGGGACAGGGCCCCGCCGTACCCCTGAATAGACATAGACATATATATAACAAAAGGATCTGTACCAAAGTGTAGGCTCCGGGACGAAGGAGCACTCCAAGACCACTGAGTAGGAATCCTAAGGCGCGGCTCACCCAAACAAGTATCCGTACCTGCGCGGCATGAAACGCAGCCCCCGAAGAAAAGGGGGTCAGTACGGAATATGTACTGAGCATGTAAAGCATGGAATACAGTAAACAAAACCGTACTAAAATAAAGAGTATGGAACATGAGTACAGTACCAAAAAGGCTTACCTTTGAACATAAATAATGCATGATCATGTCATAAACATAAGTAATCATCATATACATATGCATATACATAGCGTGTCCCGGCCCTCTAGTGAGGGACTCGGTGAATAGAATCATCATATGCCATCCTGGCCGCCATCCCCGTCTCATCACATAATCACTGTTATATCCGGCATTTTTGCATATTCGAAAAATTCGAAATAATTTGACTTATGAGAAAGGAGTCCATATTTGGATTTATTTTAGTACGTGTATGCGGTTACGGAAGTTTGAATGTGGAAACATTGGAGAAGGCCTAAGGGCAAAGCTGGAATTTTGAAAATTTATTTCGGAAATTGCTAAATATGATTCATGGAAAATTGGGCTCAAAATAATAAAAGAGATTGAGGCCCAATTGGAAGGCCCAACCGGTCATGTTCCATGGCCCAATCCATGGAAAAAATTATTTCCCATGTGATAATTATGGGACCATAAGATAAATAAGTCATCTTATCTTATGGAATGTTCAAGAAAACAAAAGAAATTGAAAGAAAAAAAAGAAGAGCAGTTCGGGTAAGGGAGAAAGAAAGGAAAGAAAGAAAAGAAAAAAAAATCTAGCTCTTTAATCTTGGAAAAAAATTGGGATTTGTTGTGCAATACTACTAAGTGCAAGATTCTCTACAACTTGATATAAATATCTTGGCAAAAGGGGAATTTTAGGGACAAGTGAGGAACTTGGAAGAAAGGTAAGAATTTTATGCTTTTGTTATGATATGGAAGGTGTATGCATGATGTAGTGTGTGGAAATAAATGAAAAGCATGAAAATTTTGGTGTGCTAGAAGTATATGCATGTTGGCCGTGTATATGTATGTGTTGCAAGTATATGATGACTTGAATTCATGTATTAATCTAGTGGTTGTTATGGTAGAAATTGTGTTGGAAGTGAAAGTCGAATGAATTAGTGAAAGTTGGAAAAACTAGTATGTGGCCGTGGGATGCAAGGAGTGAAATGGAAACGAATTAAGTTTGTTAGTATGTTAAGTGTGTTATGATGAAGTAAATGAAAGGATAATAATTCTTGTCATCATGGAAAAATGGTTGTTGTGTTGTTATGAGAAATTATGCAAGTTTGTAGTAACTTATGTAAATATGGAAATGAAAGTAGTAAGAAGCAAATTAGGATTTTCAGTGATGAAGTTGGAAGATATAAATATGTCATGAACATGTTTGCTAAAAGATTGGAAGTTGTGGGTGAATTATGTCTTTGGTAGGAAACTTGTATATTGTGTATATCTTATGTATATTTGGTGAAAATGATATGATATGCCTCCGAATTGTGTTGTAATGATCTTGGTTAATATGTTGGGATTGAATTGGAAATACGAAGTTGGAAACGGAAATTATTGTGTTATGTCGGAAAGATGGTTAGTTGCGCCATATTGCGTATTTTGCAATACTTGTTGGTGTTGTTGGATTGTTGGGTTGTTGTTGTGATATTTGGGCCGAGATGATTCTCGGGACGTTATACATATAGGGGAAGCGCTGCCGAAATTTCGGTAGCCAAACGTGAACCTAAGATTGAAATGTTAATTCTCATGAATAGTGACTGGTAAAGATGACCACTTGCAGATTTTTGACGAAACGGGATTGGAGACAAAGCGAGCGTGAGACGCCGTAAGGTATGTAAAGCTTACCCCTTCTTTCTTTGGCATGTCTTAGACGTGTAGGCTTGATTTCACGCCTCGGGGACTTTCCTAATTCTAGGAATCCGAGATTGAAAATGGCTACTATTCATTCAGTAGAATTGAAGGGAATGCTTATGTATAGTTGCAAGAATTGTCCAAGTGCCTAGAAATTGCATGAATAGGATCCGGTTACCCTAAAAACCCTAATAGGTAATGTCATGAAGCGTATTATACGTAAATTCTGTATGCCGCCACATTTGGCCGAGGTGGGGCCACGCGTCCTGAGATTTCCGTATGACGTACCGTTTGACATATTTTTGTGAAACTTAAAGAAAGCCTTTGGCTATTGTCTTATTTACTATACAATAGTTGTTTGATGGTTCCCTTGAATTGTATGATATGTTTGATACGTAAAGTGTTCGCGGAAGTTCATAACTTTTACTTATACTTATTAATCCTAGGTCAACCCGAAATCTGTTTATGCGCTTTTAATGACGATGAATATAGTTGGTCCTTGAGTTTTGGAAAAAGGATCTGGTTATTTACTTGTTATATGCATATGACCTCTCACTACTCTGCTCGTGCATGTTATGCTATGTCCTCCACCGAGTCCCGGGCCGGGTATGTATTCGTGCACAGACCATTGCATTGTTCACCGAGTCCCTCCCCAGAGGGCCGGGTACGCTATTTATACATATACGATTCACTTACCGAGTCCCTCACTGGAGGGCCGGGTACGGCATATGCATATGATTATATGATTACCATACATGATGTTTATACGATTTATTTACCGAGTCCCTTGCCTGGAGGGCCGGCACGTTATATGTGCATACCGATTTGATGATATGATGTGGGTATACATGATACATGTTTCTCGGTGAGTTCGGTTTTTTCGACCCCATGCTTAAGTTGATGTAGTCTAGATTGGTTACGGTTCTATTCGTGTTTTCTTGCTTTACATACTCGGTACCTATTTCGTCGACCGACCCCTTTTTCTTGGGGCCGCGTTTCATGCCGCAGTGTACCGCCTCTCGGTTTGAGGATCCCACCGTTTAGGCCATCTATTCGCTTACAGGAGTGCTCCTTCTTCCGAGCTTACATATATTTTGGTATACATTTTCTCGACACATATGTACATTATTATTCAAGGGTACGACGGGGCCCTGTCCCGTCATATGATTCCGTTATGTTGAGTAGAGGTCTGTGGACATGTGCGTGGGTTATGGTGGTGTCTGTACAAAGTATATGTGTATGTGGTTCAGTATATGTAAAGGTGATATGTTCTGAGCGGTTCATCCGCCACGGCGGCCCTTGCCGCTCGCCTATATATATATGTATGTGAATATGTTGGCCTCGCGTGGCTTCGTTGGTATTTTCGAGTGCAGTAAATTTTGGTTAGTCAAGAAAGCAGAGAAACCCCGCCCAAATTTTTGTAAATATTTGAGTTCCGTTTTTGGACTTTGGTACGTACGGGTGCCCAAGTCGGGCACTAGTCACGGCTACGGGGTTGGGTCGTGACAAAAGTGGTATCGAGCGGTTCGTCCTCGGAATGTCCACGGGCACCGTGTCTAGTAGAGTCTTGTTTATCGGTGTGTTGTGCACCACATCTATAAACGGGAGGCTACGGGACATTTAGGATCGTCTTTCTTTCGATCTTAGGTCGTGCGACAGCCGTGTTATTAGGAAGACTCCTTCGACGAAATTCTTATGTTTTCGCGATGCCTCCGAGAAGGCGACGGTTGCCCGAAGGGCAAGTCCCGCTGCGACGGGAGAGACCGGTAGGGCCTGTGAGAGTTACTAGGGCCCATGCCCGGCCCCGGCGGAGATTGTGCCCCGGTCGGCTAGTTCTCGCCACTCCATCACCGTCCGAGGAGCATGAGCGGCGAGCCCGCGGCACGAGAGGCGGCCCCACCGCCCGCCCCGAGATTCGAGTGCCCGAGCCTCCTCCGCCGGCACGAGGCGGAGGCCGAGGGCCATGAGGGACGCCATTCGGCTTGCCGACGGCATCGGTAGCGAGACGGAGTCCGGAGACGAGGAGTGCCGGAGATGATTTTGCCGGGGGACGCGACGCCGGAGGGCCCGATATTTTTCGACTTGCAATCCGCCAGAGTTCTTCGGGTCAAAGCCCGAGGAGGACCCTCATGAGTTCATCAGGGAGATGCGGCGCACGCTGCGACTTGTCAAGGCCTCCGATACTGAGTCTGTAGAGTTCGCATCGTATCGGCTGCACGATATTGCAGCCAATTGGTATGAGTCTTGGGAGCTATCCCGAGGAGAGAGGTCGCCCGGTGTGTGGGAGGACTTCGTGGAGGCTTTTGTTGCTCATTTTCTACCTCCAGAGATCAGACGCGCCAGGATTCATAGGTTTATACATTTGAAACAGGGTGGTAGGAGCGTCCGAGAGTACAGTCTGGAGTTTGACTCCTTAGCCAGATACGCTCCTCATGTTGTAGCGGACATGGCTGATCGAGTACACCAGTATGTCATGGGGTTGGATGACTACTTGATTGATAGCGTATGTCGATGGCTTCTCGGCCCGGGCGCGGACATCGCGCGAGTACGGGCGTACGCCCGGGGCATGGAGGAGCGGCATAGGGCGCCGGCTGACGGGACCGATGATAGGCGCCAGCCCGCCCGGGGGCTAGATCGGCGGGGGTATTCGGGGGATTCACGGGGCGGACGGCCTCGGCGAGGTACGGGATATTCGACCCGGCCAGCACGGAGCGCACCCTCACGATTTCGGGCGGGGAGGTTTTGATAGTGCAGGGTATTCGGGAACCGGCCGAGCTCCAGAGGTTCAGGGCCACAGATGGATAGAGGTTCCGGTCAGACGAGGCCCCCGTTGCCCCAGTGTTCTCGTTGTGGCAGGCCTCATTTTGGGGAATGCCGTCGCGGCACTGGTGCCTGTTTTTCTTGTGGCCGTCAGGGCCATATTATGAGGGAGTGCCCGTATAGGGATGGTTCAGGTGGTATGGCCCAGCCTACTGGGTCGGTCGCTGGTTCGTCCTCCTCAGCCGCTATGCGCCCTACGGGGCAGGGTACACCGGCACCGGCGGGCCGTGGCAGAGGTCGCGGCGGAGCCCCCAGTTCCAGCGGTCCATCAAACCGCTTATACGCATTAGCCGGTAGACGGGACCGGAGGCATTACCGGATGCGGCTACAGTACATGAATCCTTACTAGAATTTATTTTCTTATATATGTGTGTACGTGATATAATTGTGCGTAATGGTGGGGGATGGAAAACTTGAGGGTTAGTAATTCGGTAATTATAAACAAATAGTGATTAAGGTGTGTCTATTGTTATTACGGACCGAGAGTCTAGGATGGAAAGTGGTAACATCCATAAGTGTCAGTGAATAGGAAAATCGAGAGAGGGGCAAAACGGTAATTGTGCGGCGAAGACGTCCGGAAACCTGTCAAGACAGTATTTTACTCCAAATTACGTGATAAAGGTTCTATAGTGAGCTGAACGCGATTATACTTACGTTAGAGCATCGTATACCATCGAGGTTTTGAAGTTAAGCGTGCTAGGGCGAGGGAAAATTTAAGATGGGTGACCCCCCTGGGAAGTTTCTGGAAGTTTTGCAACTTTAGCCAAAAGAGCGAATGGGGAGCCAGAGTAGCCTAAAGGGACTTGGAATATATCGGGATGTGCCTACATTTTAAGGGCCGCGTGAGCCGAATGGGCTAGATGGAGTACAAAAAAAAAAGGGTGCGTCACGACGCTAGAATCAGGGCCATGTGAGGAGTAGTTGGCGAGAGGACCTCCCCGACTTAATCGATTTACCACAAAGTTAATTTAACATTCGAGGACGAATGTTATAAAGGGGGAGGATGTTATATCCGGCATTTTTGCATATTCGGAAAATTCGAAATAATTTGACTTATGAGAAAGGAGTCCATATTTGGATTTATTTTAGTACGTGTATGCCGGTTACGGAAGTTTGAATGTGGAAACATTGGAGAAGGCCTAAGGGCAAAAGCGGAATTTTGAAAATTTATTTCGGAAATTGCGAAATATGATTCATGGAAAATTGGGCTCAAAATAATAAAAGAGATTGAGGCCCAATTGGAAGGGCCCACCGGTCATGTTCCATGGCCCAATCCATGGAAAAAATTATTTCCCATGTGATAATTATGGGACCATAAGATAAATAAGTCATCTTATCTTATGGAATGTTCAAGAAAACAAAAGAAATTGAAAGAAAAAAAAAAGAAGAGCAGTTCGGGTAAGGGAGAAAGAAAGGAAAGAAAGAAAAGAAAAAAAAATCTAGCTCTTTAATCTTGGAAAAAAATTGGGATTTGTTGTGCAATACTACTAAGTGCAAGATTCTCTACAACTTGATATAAATATCTTGGCAAAAGGGGAATTTTAGGGACAAGTGAGGAACTTGGAAGAAAGGTAAGAATTTTATGCTTTTGTTATGATATGGAAGGTGTATGCATGATGTAGTGTGTGGAAATAAATGAAAAGCATGAAAATTTTGGTGTGCTAGAAGTATATGCATGTTGGCCGTGTATATGTATGTGTTGCAAGTATATGATGACTTGAATTCATGTATTAATCTAGTGGTTGTTATGGTAGAAATTGTGTTGGAAGTGAAAGTCGAATGAATTAGTGAAAGTTGGAAAAACTAGTATGTGGTCGTGGGATGCAAGGAGTGAAATGGAAACGAATTAAGTTTGTTAGTATGTTAAGTGTGTTATGATGAAGTAAATGAAAGGATAATAATTCTTGTCATCATGGAAAAATGGTTGTTGTGTTGTTATGAGAAATTATGCAAGTTTGTAGTAACTTATGTAAATATGGAAATGAAAGTAGTAAGAAGCAAATTAGGATTTTCAGTGATGAAGTTGGAAGATATAAATATGTCATGAACATGTTTGCTAAAAGATTGGAAGTTGTGGGTGAATTATGTCTTTGGTAGGAAACTTGTATATTGTGTATATCTTATGTATATTTGGTGAAAATGATATGATATGCCTCCGAATTGTGTTGTAATGATCTTGGTTAATATGTTGGGATTGAATTGGAAATACGAAGTTGGAAACGGAAATTATTGTGTTATGTCGGAAAGATGGTTAGTTGCGCCATATTGCGTATTTTGCAATACTTGTTGGTGTTGTTGGATTGTTGGGTTGTTGTTGTGATATTTGGGCCGAGATGATTCTCGGGGACGTTATACATATAGGGGAAGCGCTGCCGAAATTTCGGTAGCCAAACGTGAACCTAAGATTGAAATGTTAATTCTCATGAATAGTGACTGGTAAAGATGACCACTTGCAGATTTTTGACGAAACGGGATTGGAGACAAAGCGAGCGTGAGACGCCGTAAGGTATGTAAAGCTTACCCCCTTCTTTCTTTGGCATGTCTTAGACGTGTAGGCTTGATTTCACGCCTCGGGGACTTTCCTAATTCTAGGAATCCGAGATTGAAAATGGCTACTATTCATTCAGTAGAATTGAAGGGAATGCTTATGTATAGTTGCAAGAATTGTCCAAGTGCCTAGAAATTGCATGAATAGGATCCGGTTACCCTAAAAACCCTAATAGGTAATGTCATGAAGCGTATTATACGTAAATTTCGTATGCCGCCACATTTGGCCGAGGTGGGGCCACGCGTCCCGAGATTTCCGTATGACGTACCGTTTGACATATTTTTGTGAAACTTAAAGAAAGCCTTTGGCTATTGTCTTATTTACTATACAATAGTTGTTTGATGGTTCCCTTGAATTGTATGATATGTTTGATACGTAAAGTGTTCGCGGAAGTTCATAACTTTTACTTATACTTATTAATCCCGGTCAACCTGAAATCTGTTTATGCGCTTTTAATGACGATGAATATAGTTGGTCCTTGAGTTTTGGAAAAAGGATCCGGTTATTTACTTGTTATATGCATATGACCTCTCACTACTCGCTCGTGCATGTTATGCTATGTCCTCCACCGAGTCCCGGCCGGGTATGTATTCGTGCACGCACCATTGCATTGTTCACCGAGTCCCTCCCCGCAGGGCCGGGCACGCTATTTATACATATACGATTCACTTACCGAGTCCCTCGGCTGGAGGGCCGGTACGGCATATGCATATGATTATATGATTACCATACATGATGTTTATACGATTTATTTACCGAGTCCCTTGCTGGAGGGCCGGGTACGTTATATGTGCATACTGATTTGATGATATGATGTGGGTATACATGATACATGTTTCTCAGGTGAGTTCTGGTTTTTCTGACCCCATGCTTAAGTTGATGTAGTCTAGATTGGTTACGGTTCTATTTACTGTGTTTACTGCTTTACATACTCAGTACCTATTTCGTACTGACCCCCTTTCTTCGGGGGCTGCGTTTCATGCCCGCAGGTACCGCCGCTCAGTTTGAGGATCCACCTGCTTAGGCCATCTATTCTGCTTACCGGAGTGCTCCTTCTTCCGGAGCTTACATATATTTTGGTATACATTTTCTCCTGACACATATGTACATTATTATTCAAGGGTACGACGGGGCCCGTCCCGTCATATGATTCCGTTATGTTGTGTAGAGGTCTGTGGACATGTGCGTGGGTTATGGTGGTGTCTGTACAGTATATGTGTATGTGGTTCAGTATATGTAAAGGTGATATGTTCTGAGCGGTTCATCCGCCACGGCAGCCTTGCCGGCTCGCCTATATATATATGTATGTGAATATGTTGGCCCTGCGTGGCTTCTGTTGGTATTTTCTGAGTGCAGGTAAATTTTGGTTAGTCAGTAAAACAGAGGAAACCCTGCCCAAATTTTTGTAAATATTTGAGTTGCTGTTTTTGGACTTTGGTACGTACGGGTGCCCAAGTCGGGCACTAGTCACGGCCTACGGGGTTGGGTCGTGACAATCACACCATCATATATATATATATAGCGTGTCCCGGCCCTCTAGTGAGGGACTCGGTGAATAATGCAGTGGAATGTGCACGAATGCGTGTCCTGGCCCGGGACTCAGTGAAGGACATATTGAGCTTTGCACGAGCAGAGTAGTGAGAAAACATATGCATATAACTCATATCAAAGACTCGATGAAATAAGTTAAACGAATTATCATATGAAAATCGGACAAGAATTATGCCAAGTACCTTTCGGACATCTCTCGGAGCATGTCAAATCGAACTTTAGAAATCATAGCTACGTATCACAATTATATGCATAACAATCCACGATTAGACTCGGTAAATAAATAAGTAATCAAACTCGGGGGTTGGAATAGTAAGCATATTATGTTCTTGCAATCAAACCGGTAAAACTATACCACGCAACGTCTCGGGGCCCACGGATAAGTATCAAACCAATCCGAGCCCACCTACGGAAGTTAGAGTCATCATACGCTACGGAAACTCCTACGAGCATACCGAGGCGATCCGAGTCTTTTTGTGAAAGTTACGCCCGTTCGTAGTTTCGGAATCTTTTTAAGAACAAATTCCTTATGCAACACTTAAAATTTAAACATACCAAAGACACAAGGATCATAACATGTCTACAGTAAGGATATTAATATTAAGAGGTGAATAAAAGTCGGAAACGCGCTCGGATCGCAAGAGTAGAATCACCCCGAGGCTCGTATGATATTTCCCTTACGTCTAAGACATGCCAAAGAAAGAAAGGGTGAGCTTTACATACCTCGTTCGCTCTCCAAGCTAATCCAAACTTACGTCGTGGACTTCCCAAGATCTACAATACGCCATTAAATGCCAAACATTAAGTAAAGGCACTTAAAAGTTCAATTCCAAACTAACACTTGATTCTACAGAAATTTGGGCAGCATTTCCCCTGTAAATGAAACACCCCGAGAATTCAACTCGGCCAAATTCATCAACAACCATACCAACAACATACTAGCAACATCAATAGTCAATTCCAAATGTCTTCTAACATTAGCAACCCTTTACTATATAATTCAACAAGATTCATTTTATTCAACTTAACCACTTACATTCAAACCAATATTCACGCTCATACGTTCAATTACTAGTTCGAACCCATTCAAATAATATTCAAGAATGCTTTAAACACTTCACACAATAATTGCAACAACCCCAACATTACTCCAATTCACCCGAAATCCTCCCCAAACCCGAGGACTACACCAACATATTTCCTTCTTTGAACCCGTAAACTACATCAACAATCTACATGCTAACAATGTTATTACCATAAATATAGAATCTACATAAGAATTACATGAACTTCTAAATCAACCCACGACCATTACAACTTCAACTTGAATCATTAAAATCTCATTTTCGTTATAGAACCAACAACAACATCAACTAACACACTAAGTAACATTAGTTCATCCCTTGCCATGTACAACATCATACATACGGCCAACACACCCTCCATGTCAATTTCATGATTTTCATTTATTTTCTACACATTACAACAACACACAAACATGCTAAATACACTTAATTCATTACCCCTACACAACACTACACACACACGGCCAAAACCACATATGTACGGTTTCACTCCAACATGCAATATTTCCATAATTTCATTCATTTTGACATACTACAACACACATGAACCATCCATAGCACATAAAAACAAGATTAAACCTTACCTTTCTCCTTCAACCTTCCAACTTAGCTAGGGTGGTGAATGAAGAAAACGAATAGCTTATTGCTTCCAACAACACTCCCACGTTAATGAGCACCCTCCAATTGGTAAGTTTGCATGAAGAAACAATTTTTTCTTGATCAATTCTTGACCTTCAATTTCCCATGGTCATGGCCGAACAGCCCCTTATGTTTGATTCTCCAAGTTTCTTGATTTTTCTTGATTTCTCTTAAGTGTTGGAGTGAAAATGAGATGACTAAGTCATCCTTTTAATACCAAGTATTAACCATCCATGTGGCCATGACCCACACTAAGGTGGCCGGCCACATGGTCTCTTTTTTTCCTTTTTTTTTTGTTTTTCATATAATAACACACTTTCCAAAAATAGAATACTTTCCAAAAATGGAATTTGACCCCAAATGTTTCTTTAACATTTCCATGCCAATAAAATCATACACAACTTATGCCTCTAAGACAACAAAAGTCTCTACCTCGTTTCTCGGGATGGTCTTGTCCTTAACCTATCGTGGTTGACTCGGATTATCCCGACGTATAAAATACGGGATATAACATCCTTCCCCCCTTTCGAACATTCGTCCTCGAATGTTCAACTAGTCTTATAAAGTCATGTAAGGATCTCGGGGGGTTCCCTTTATTGCCATAATATGCAATGTCATCTACCGATCGTGTTTCTTCTTTATCTCTTCTCCAGCTTCCCAAGTCATCTCCTTTCCGTCGATACTTTAAGAAGACCACATCTTTAGCACACACCCTTCTTGCCTGGCGAACATGTAATAAGGTCCCCTATATCTCGGTTTACGGTTCCCCTTCTTGTCGAATCTTGTCACACCCTTCCTGGGTGATATTTTCAAGCATATCCACTCACCAACCTGGAATGCTAAGTGTCGACGCCAATTGTCGTCATATGATCTCTGTCGTTTCTGAGCCGCTAATAGTCGTTCCCTGCTTTAGCTATCCTCAGCTGATATGATTCTGAAAGAAGTTGGCGTATAAATTCACTCTCCTTTAGCAACCAGTTAACCCCAATCATCTTGCTTAAATCTTCTGATCATCCTCTTTGCTCGACTAGTAACGTTATAGGTATATTATCTCGGGTTACCTTTTCACCTTTAATTCAATTCCGCTACCATCCCTTCACTCAGGTTTTGCCTCTATTCCGACCACGTATTATGTGGTAGTCTTTACAAGAATATGCAGAGGTACTCCACTTAGCCCAAAAAATACTTTAGCATGGCTTCACTAATCCGTGCGCTTTACTTAGTCGCCTCTCTTATCTCACATCCGGTATCGAAATAGGCACTTTGGTCAAACCATTGCTATATCCTAGTTGTCCTTTGTGCAAATTCTATCTCGGTAACCTAGTTCAAACCATCTTTACACCTTCCCCGCCCGCACCTAAACTATTGTCACCGTATTGGTATAACTAAATCTAGACTTTTCTCATTAGCTATTCTGGTACAACTTATATAAAGTACATTTGATCTTGGTCGCAATCTCTTCTACTCCTGATTCACCCTGTTCCACCTATTCCTTCCGTCCTAATATTCACTTATGGCCTACCCCCGTTGTATTCTCCTTTACCCTTTTTGTACTCTTTTCTTCTATTTTTCCCTTTTGTTTTCCATAAGGCGTAGCATTATTAACGAATTGGGCCCACGTCTCAGCTTTTAATCCAGCACGGTCGTATTTTCTCTCACAACGTCATTGTAAGTTGCCCGTTATCATTCCTTTATCGCATTCTTTCCTGTAAACCTCCACTTCCTAATATCATATCGTTCAAGATCTCCGCAATTAATTCTCGGCACCATCCCAATTGTCGTCCTAGCTCCTATCCTTTTTTGTTGGCTCATTGGATTTTGCTAACTGGTCTCGGCAGGGAATCCTGCCTATAGCCCGAGTATCCGTATCCAATATTTGGTGGTGTTAATTGCCCCTATCCGGTACTTACGTTTCCCGTATCCGCTTCCCCCCTTTAAGGGGTGCACTTATATTATTACCCGATTATATTCGCCTTACGTCCGCATTTTTACTCTCGGTCAGACTGCACTTTTGTTTCGATATTCCAATTTCTCTTACTATTTACCTGCTCACTACCTTTCTCTTCCTAACATCCTTACGCCAGTACTTCCCAAGTCTACCCTATGGCAAAAACGATATCAAATTGCCTTATGACATTCATGCCACTCATTTTTCTTTTCACTTGAACTTTGTTGTCCTGTCCGATTAATGCCTTCCGTATACCGCCACATTAGTTACCGGAATACGTATACCCGCTAATATAGCCATGCACGGGGTATTACACGCTTATCTGTACACATATTTAATTTTCAATATCTCATTCACAAAAGATTCCCCAACCACTACTCAAACTGACCCTAATTATAGCGCCGCGACGCACCTTCTTTTTCTTTACCCGACCTAGTCCGCTCCGGCCTACGCGACCTCTTAAGATTTCCGCCTACTCAGCATATTCTAAGTCCCTTTAGACTACTCTAGCTTCTCCTTTGCTTGTTATGGCTGAAGTTGTAAGACCTTTCAGAAACTTCCCAGGGGGGTCACCCATCCTGAAATTTCCCTCACCCTAGCACGCTTAACCTCGGAACTTCGATGAAATACGATGTTTTAACGCTAGTATAATCGCATTCACCTCACCACAGGACCTTCGTCACGTAATTTGGAGTAAAGTAAAGTCTTGACAGGTTTCCGAACGCTTTCGTAACACAATTACCATTTTACCCCTCTCTCGACTCTACATATTTACCTTCCACCTATGGATATAACTACTCTCCATCCTAGACTCCCAGATCCGTAATGACAATGAACACGCCTTAACCACCGTTACTTATAAATACTTGGGTATTAACCCTTGAATTTCCGCCTACCGCTAATAGGTGACAATCAGACAATAAATACGCACACATCAGAATATAAATTCTAGTAAGGATTCATGTACCTGTAGCCGCATCTGGTAATGCCTCCGATCCGTTCACTCGCCAACGCGTATAGGCGGTTCGATGGACCGCTAAACCGAGGCTCCGCCGCGGCCTCTACCACTACCGTCGGTGCCGCATACCGCCCCGTAGGGCGCGCAGCCACCGAAGAAGCGAACCAACACCCGATCCGATGGGGGCCGGGCCGCACCACCCGACCATCCCCCGTACGGACACCCTCACAATACGGCTCGACGGCCACAAGAAAACAAGCACCGGCAGGTGTACCCGCATTCCCCCGGTGGCGCCGCCACACCGAGGGCACCGAGGCATAGATGGCCTCGTCCGGCTCAAACCCCTATTCGACCGCGAGCCCGAAGCCCTAGAACTCGGACCGGCTCCCGAATACCCTGCGCTATCAAATCTCCGGCCCGGGAACCGGGAGGGTGCTACGGGGGTGGCCGAGAAGGATATCTACCATACTATCGTCGCCGAGGCCGCCCGCTCGAAACTCCCCGCAATACCCAACCGATCTAGCCCTTGGCCGGCCCTCGTCGTAATCTCTATCCCGGCCGGCGCCCCTCCGTGTCGCTCCTCCATACCCCCGGGCATACGCCCGTACCCGTGCAATATCCACCCTCGGCCGGGAAGCCATCGCCATACAACTATCAATCGATAATAATCCAACCCCATCACGCATCGATGTGCCGGCCGACCATATCGCCCACAATGCGAGGCGCGTATCTAGCCAGAGAATCAAACTCAAGGCTATACTCCCGGACACTCCTGCCGCCCTGCCTCGTATGTAAAAATCTGTGGACCCTGGCTCGTCTCGTCTCTGGGGGCAGAAAATGGCCAAGAAAGGCCTCCTGTGAACTCGTCCCATACGGCCGAGGGCACCCTCACCTCTCGGGATGCTCCCAAGACTCAAACCAATTACCGCTATGTCATGCAGCCGATACGATGCCAACTCAACGGATTCGGTGTCGGAAGCCCTGATAAGCCGCAGCGTACGCCGCATCTGTCTGATGAACTCTTGGGGGTCCTTCTCGGGCTTTGACCCGAAGAACTCTGGTGGATTACAGGTCAAGAAATAGCGAGCCCTCTCACCGTCACGTCTGTCCGCACGGTCATCCCCTACTCCGTGCCTCTGAACCTACCCTGCTACCAATCCGTAAGCAACCGGACGCGTCCCTCATAGCGGCCCTATCCTCCGCCCCCGGACGAGGAGCCGGAGGCTCAGACACTCGAACCTCGGGGGCGGGCGGTGGAGCCGCCTCGTCCCGGGCCGGCCGCTCGCTCTATACCCTCCGAGGGTGATGGGGTGGCGATCGGCCGACCGGGGGCACACCCTCCGCTCGAGCCGAGCACGGCCCTAGTAACTCTCTCGGGCCCTACCGATCTCTCCTCTCGCAAGAGACTTGCCCTTCTCGGGCACCGTCGCCTTTCTCGGAGGCATCACCGAAAACATAGCAATTCGTTAGTGAGCGAGTCATCCCGATAATACAGCCTCTATCGCACGATCTAAGATTAGAAGGAAAGATATCATCCTAAATGTCTCCGTAGCCTCGTTTATAGATGTGGTGCACGACACACCGATAAACGTGACTCTACTAGACACGCCTGTAAACATTCCGAGGACGAACCGCTCTGATACCACTTTTGTCACGACCCAACCCCGTAGGCCGTGACTAGTGCCCGAGCTGGGCACTCGTTCCCACCTATTAACTATAATCAGATCATGGCAAACACAATAAGAACTTAAACGTACAGGAAGGCACGACATCGCGCACACATATATACATACATCATATACATAGCCTGGAGATATACAGAACACAAGCCCAACCGAACAGTGCTACCCACAACCCATGTTTATGTCTACAGGCCTCTAAGAGCAATACAGAATCATATGACGGGACAGGGCCCCGCCGTACCCCTTAATAGACATATACATATATATAACAAAAGGATCTGTACCAAAGTGTAGGCTCCGGGACGAAGGAGCACTCCAAGACCGCTGAGTAGGAATCCTAAGCTGGCGGCTCACCCAAACAAGTATCGGTACCGCGCGGCATGAAACGCGCCCCCGAAAAAAAAAAGGGTCAGTACGGAATATGTACTGAGCATGTAAAGCATGGAATACAAATAAACAAAACCGTACTAAAATAAAGAGTATGGAACATGAGTACAGTACCAAAAAGGCTTACCTTTGAACATGAATAATGCATGATCATGTCATAAACATAAGTAATCATCATATACATATGCATATACATAGCGTGTCCCGGCCCTCTAGTGAGGGACTCGGTGAATAGAATCATCATATGCCATCCTGGCCTCCATCCCCGTCTCATCACATCATCACACCATCATATATATATATATATATAGCGTGTCCCGGCCCTCTAGTGAGGGACTCGGTGAATAATGCAGTGGAATGTGCACGAATGCGTGTCCTGGCCCGGGACTCGGTGAAGGACATATTGAGCTTTGCACGAGCAGAGTAGTGAGAAACCATATGCATATAACTCATATCAAAGACTCGATGAAATAAGTTAAACGAATTATCATATGAAAATCGGACAAGAATTATGCCAAGTACCTTTCTGACATCTCTCTCGGAGCATGTCAAATCGAACTTTAGAAATCATAGCTACGTATCAAAATTATATGCATAACAATCCACGATTAGACTCGGTAAAATAAATAAGTAATCAAACTCGGGGTTGGAATAGTAAGCATATTATGTTCTTGCAATCAAACCGGTAAAACTATACCATATAACGTCTCGGGGCCCACGGATAAGTATCAAACCAATCCGAGCCCACCTATGGAAGTTAGAGTCATCATACGCTACGGAAACTCCTACGAGCATATCGAGGCGATCCGAGCCTTTTTGTGAAAGTTACGCCCGTTCGTAGTTTCGGAATCTTTTTAAGAACAAATTCCTTATGCAACACTTAAAATTTAAACATACCAAAGACACAAGGATCATAACATGTCTACATTAAGAATATTAATATTAAGAGGTGAATAAAAGTCGGGAACGCGCTCGGATCGCAAGAGTAGAATCACCCCGAGGCTCGTATGATATTTCCCTTACGTCTAAGACATGCCAAAGAAAGAAAGGGTGAGCTTTACATACCTCGTTCGCTCTCCAAGCTAATCCAAACTTACGTCGCGGACTTCCCAAGATCTACAATACGCCATTAAATGCCAAACATTAAGTAAAGGCACTTAAAAGTTCAATTCCAAACTAACACTTGATTCTACAGAAATTTGGGCAGCATTTCCCCTATAAATGCAACACCCCGAGAATTCAACTCGGCCAAATTCATCAACAACCATACCAACAACATACTAGCAACATCAATAGTCAATTCCAAATGCCTTCTAACATTAGCAACCCTTTACTATATAATTCAACAAGATTCATTTTATTCAACTTAACCACTTACATTCAAACCAATATTCACGCTCATACGTTCAATTACTAGTTCGAACCCATTCAAATAATATTCAAGAATGCTTTAAACACTTCACACAATAATTGCAACAACCCCAACATTACTCCAATTCACCCGAAATCCTCCCCAAACCCGAGGACTACACCAACATATTTCCTTCTTCCAGAACCCGTAAACTACATCAACAATCTACATGCTAACAATGTTATTACCATAAATATAGAATCTACATAAGAATTACATGAACTTCTAAATCAACCCACGACCATTACAACTTCAACTTGAATCATTAAAATCTCATTTTCGTTATAGAACCAACAACAACATCAACTAACACACTAAGTAACATTAGTTCATCCCTTGCCATGTACAACATCATACATACGGCCAACACACCCTCCATGTCAATTTCATGATTTTCATTTATTTTCTACACATTACAACAACACACAAACATGCTAAATACACTTAATTCATTACCCCTACACAACACTACACCCACACGGCCAAAACCACATATGTACGGTTTCACTCCAACATGCAATATTTCCATAATTTCATTCATTTTGACATACTACAACACACATGAACCATCCATAGCACATAAAAACAAGATTAAACCTTACCTTTCTCCTTCAACCTTCCAACTTAGCTAGGGTGGTGAATGAAGAAAACGAATAGCTTATTGCTTCCAACAACACTCCCACGTTAATGAGCACCCTCCAATTGGTAAGTTTGCATGAAGAAACAATTTTTTCTTGATCAATACTTGACCTTCAATTTCCCATGGTCATGGCCGAACAACCCTTTATGTTTGGTTCTCCAAGTTTCTTGATTTTTCTTGATTTCTCTTAAGTGTTGGAGTGAAAATGAGATGACTAAGTCATCCTTTTAATACCAATTATTAACCATCCATGTGGCCATGGCCCACACCAAGGTGGCCGGCCACATAGACTCTTTGTTTCCTTTTTTTTTTGTTTTTCATATAATAACACACTTTCCAAAAATAGAATACTTTCCAAAAATGGAATTTGACCCCAAATGTTTCTTTAACATTTCCATGCCAATAAAATCATACACAACTTATGCCTCTAAGACAACAAAAGTCTCTACCTCGTATCTCGGGATGGTCTTGTCCTTAACCTATCGTGGTTGACTCGGATTATCCCGACGTACAAAATACGGGATATAACAATCTATGCAGAATTTTGCTCACAAATGGCTAGAAATACTCAAGTATCTAGAGACTTATACTCTTAAGGTGAAATACACTAAGGTTCTAGGGAATTCCCTCCTATGGGCTTCTACAAATGTAGTACTAATGGAGATTTCAGAAAGAATCCAAGAAAGAGTTCTTATGCCTTTTTCATAAGAGATTGGGAAGGAGATCTAATCTATACAAAGGCTCAGCAGATACAGGGTACAACAATTACAAAAGCTAAAACTATGGCTATCCTAGAAGCATGTTGATATTGTGAGAAAAATCTTTACAACTATCTCATGATCCAAAAGACTCGCTTATTATACACACGGTGATACATGGAAACTAGAAACCACCACGGACCATTGTGAAGTAGATTGAAGAAATATAGAGTATCATGAAAAACTGTCATATGCAGATAACTCATATTCTGAGAGAGGGAAATAAATTGGCTGATCACTTGGTAAATTGATTCTAGACAAAGGAATGACTGAGTATTAACCGTTTCGGCAGATGGAAGTAGGTGGGAAGAAGATCATCAATACTGACAAAATGCAATGCCCATACATCATATTGAAAGCTGCAAGAAGCTGATGAGGAACAACATTGAAGACATGATTAAGTTCTGGTAGATTTGATTGTGGTGACTTACTATAGAAAGCCAAAACTAAAGTCTCAAAGGTCACACACACAAATGTAATAACAATGTCAAATGTAAGACCTGGTTAGAATTGTTCATCGGGTCTAATTTGGTTCAGACTTTTATCATTTTAGGTAGCATGTTATGCACTTTTAAATTTCAATTTGTTGCTTTCTGTTTTTCCATATTAATAAAATTACTCAATAGGCAGCCTGCTTATTGATTATTATCCAAAAATGGTTTTTTAAAACGAGTCATTTTTCTTGGCTGAAAATGTTTTAGAAAATAACCTTGTTCTCTCAAAACATCAAAATGATCTTAAAAAATATTACGCGGAATCAAACACAAACAACGGTAAAAAGAAAAAACAATACAAAAGCAACACAGAAGCAGAACTAGATTTGTTCTTGAAACGCTATTTATTTTTTCAATTGATATGGAAGATGCTTTCAATCAAAGAATAATCGATAATATCAATGTATATTGGAAAACATTATCTCTATTCATCGTTAGCACAATGTGACTGTTACACATCGAAAAAAAATTTCGTTCATGCACAGTGAATAGACTAACGAAGGGCACGAAGTATATGATGTTTCGATAAGTAAGAAATGACATTTGATGATCCTAATTGAGATTTAAAAGACATTCGAGGCAAGAGAAGAAAGTTTGCCAAGAAAGGCAAGGTATACGTTATACATCGGGAGAGATTTACGAATAACAAGTTAATGATGTCTTGGAGAAGAGTTATAATGTCCCTTAGATTGGTAATGAGGTGTTAAACAAGTGTTAAGAAGGTTCCGTAAGGATTGGAGATCAAACGAGTCGACGAGAACGAACTTCGGAAAGATGGGCATTATACGGCCCAACATACTGGCCGTATAAAAAATACTGGCCGTATGTTCTTGTCACGACCCGAGCTATGGGCCGCGATGGGTATTCGGGGATGACCACCGAACACCACTCACTTACTTGCTTATCTGCTATTATTCACACTATATGCTCATAATCATATAAAGCGTCGTTTCGGAATACATTAGCTTTTATAAACATAAGCCCTTCGGCTATCAAAATAATATATACATGCATATACATACAAGCCATAGGACCAGACTACCCACACTGCGTATCTACGAGCCTCTACTGGAATACTAGACATCTGGACGGGACAGGACCCCGTCATGCCCAAAACATGAATGTACAGATATATATACCCAAAAGAGAATTCTGTGGCACTTCCGAAAAATGGAGTGCTCTCGAATCACCGCTAGCTCCTATGAATGGGTCACCTCCCTGTCTACTGGGCATGAACACGCGTCCGAAGAAAGGACGTCGTACGAATATTGTACCGAGTATGTGAAGCATAAACAATAATGAAGCATCAATAACCGAGGAGGCATAAAATAAGGATAATCACGAATCGACCGAATCATAAGAAGGATCATATATATGCTTACCTACTCTCAAGCTTATCATCATCATATCATATGTACATAATCATATATGCTGCCCGACCATATAGGTGCGGTGTAATAATCGGTAACAATAGCATCATCCTTGGCCTGCGTCCAGGCATCCTGCGTCCAGGATGTTATCCCATGCCGTCCACTAGTGGCGCTGCCCATGCCATTTGGCCATGGTGTATAGCTGCCCGGCCATATAGGCGCGGTGTGATATCATCATGCATTCATTACATCATACTTATCATAACATGCTCACCAAAATTTTGCTTTCATAACATACTTATCATAATATGTCTTTCATGACATGCTTATCATAATGCTTCATAGTATGCTTATCATCGTATACTTATCATAATGCTTCATAGTATGCTTATCATCGTATACTTATCATAATGCTTCATAGTATGCTTATCATAATGCATGCATAGGGACTCCTAGATGTCATGCTATCGGGGTGACGTAAGGTCGTGGACCCCCGATGTCACTATGGAACATTCATACGTATTCCGCCTCACCTCGAAGGAACAAGCATGAGGTGAGTGGACATAGTGATCAATACCATTTGATTACATATATATAGAATCATTAGCTTCTTAGGAGCATCATGTCGTAGGCTATGACATTTCTAGACTTTAGCTTACTATCATCATCATCGTATGTCTTATCTCGTGTAGCTATTCATGAATGAGGATCTTTACTTTCTTAGAGATAGGAACATTCATAGTAAAGGAGGAAATTCATGTCATATGACTCATGCCTTGGGAAGAAAGGACTAGCCTCACATACCTTTGTCGCTTTACTATTCTATTGCTCGCTTGTGCTCCTTAAATGCACTCGTATACCTTCAATGGAATTCGTATCGACATTAGCTACATAATCGGAAAACATGTTTTCTAAGCTATAGAAATTTGGGCAAAAGATCTCCTTTGTTTATACTACTTTCCGCCATATTCCATATCAACTCCCAACATTCATAATAATCATCACAATATCGCTAACAACCATCGTCATTCATTCATACGATTCGCATTTCATAATTCACCTCAATTTCCTATAATTATGACTAAAAATCCATCGTCGTATTCTTTCTTATCGAATACTCATTTCATGTTCTATAGGTCATTTATAACACATTTATATCATCAACATATTCATTTCCATGATTCACTTCACTACTAATCACAAATGACAATATTCATCCATTTAATGACCCATTTGTGGTGCTCTTCTACAATCCATGAATCTCAACTTAAAAATACTTCAAATAGCATGTAAGGGTCATGAAACTTACCTTAAACAATAGAGGAACAAGCTTGGAGTGGTGATTCACCCTTAGCACCAAAACCCTAGTTTATCTCTCTTGGATTTCTTGACTTGGATGACTTTTAATGGGTTTCCTTCACTTGATTCTCTTGCTTTCTTGTTGTTGATCTTAGATTTCTATGGTTTTCTCATGGATGAATTACTTGGAACACTCTAGAGGCTTCTTGTGTTGTGGAGAGATGAAGGGGAAATGAAAAATGAAATGAAGAATGGTCCCTTATATAAAATGCAATTCAGTCCCGATGGAATTATACGGACCAACATACGGTCCGTATAAAACATATCGACCGTATGTCGGACCGTATAATTGGTCCGGTGACTCATGCCATTCGGGTCAAATCTACGGCTGGACATACGGCCGAGATTTTATACGGCCGTATGTCGGCCGTATGTTTGCCCGATTCTTCGAGTTTTGCTTCGTCGACTCGTTTGATCTCCGATCCTTATGGAACCTTCTTAACACTTGTTCAACACTTCAATATCATTCTAAGGGATGTTATAACTCTTTCTTGGGACATCATTAGGACATCATCAACTCAATGCTTATGATTCTCGTCCGATACACTAACTTAAGTCTCGCTTCTCTTAACAACTTCCTTTCCTCAAGTCTAATGCCTTTGAAATTCTTAATTAGCATCATCACGTACTAGTTCTTACTTGTCCAAACCTCATATACATCGTACCCCTCATTAGTCTACCCACTGTACGCTTAAGGGGAAATTTTCAAGGTGTAACAGTTCGCTTTAATGGGACTTCCACTGGACCAAATCTACGGCCAGACATATGGCCAGTATAAAAGATACGGACCGTATGTTGGTCCGTAGAATGGTGTCGGGACAGCTTCAAAAATTAATATAAAGGACCAACCTCATTTAATTCATTTCATTCTTTCTCGCCACACCTCAAGAACCCTCTAGAAAGCTCTCCACACTTCTTCCACAAGAACACAAGAGAAATTTATGCTCAACTTCATCAAACCAAGAAAACCAAGTGTAAGAAACTCATTAGAGTTCATCCAAGTCAAGAAATTCCATTGGAAGTGAACTAGGGTTTTGGCTCAAGTGAAGTATTTCCACTCAAGGCTCATTCCCACACTATCTGTCACGACCCAAACTACGGCCCATAACGGGTATCCGGGGCTAACTACCGAACACCGCTCATGCTGTCACTTATCTGCTCTCATTCATACTATATGCTCATGATCATAGCTATTTATTAACATTTGAAACATATTTACTTTTATAAACATAAGCCCTTCAGCTATGAAAATAATATATACATGCATATACATGAAGACTATGGGACCATACTACCCACACTGCGTATCTACGAGCCTCTACTGGAGTACTAGACACAAGGACGGGACAGGACCCCGTCATGCCCAAAATATATGTACACAAAAGACTGCCTCAAAATAGCACCTCCGGAATAAGGGAGTGCTCCGGTGTGTCTGCTGATAGCTCCTATGGATCTGCAACGTCTCCCTGTCTACCTGTGGGCATGAACACAGCGTCCAAAGAAAAGGACGTCAGTACGAACATTGTACTGAGTATGTAAGGCATAAGCAATAATAAGTCATCAATGAACTAAGGGAGACATCAAATGAGGAGCAATCTGAACTGACTGAATCATAGAAGGAATAATGCAAGTGAACTTACTCTCATAATAATCATCATGTTATATACATACATAAATATATAAACTGCCCGTCCATGCAGGTACGGTGTGAAAATCAATAATATTAGCTCGCGTCGTGCCTCCCGCGTCCGGGGTACCATCTCATGCCGCCCACTAGTGGTGCTGCCCGTGCCATATAGACACAGTGTTATTACCCTCGTCCATAAGCCACCCACTACGCCCAACGTAGTGGTGCTGCCCGGCCGTATAGGCGTGGTGTGATATCATCATATGCTCATAGTAATATGCTTATCATAACTCATCATAATGCATGCATAGAGACTCATAAATGATCATACTTTATCGGGGTGACATAAGGTCGTGAACCCCCGATTTCTTATGGAGCATTCGTAGCATTCTCGCCTCACCTTGAAGGAATAAGCATAAGGTGAGTGTATATAATAATCAACATCAATAGATTTTGGGTAGCATCATATCATGTCTTTGTCATAACTTAGCATCATTACATATACATACATCGGCAAAACATACATTAGGACTTGGAGGCGACTATAGCTATGTCGGGGTAACATAAGGTCGTGGGACCCCGACTACCGTATAGAGAAATCAAATCATCGCATCTCACCTTGAGAGGACTAACATTTCAAGGTGAGGGTATATAAGAAGAAACACCAACGAAACCATACTTAGAATCATTGACTTCGTGGGCATCATCTCTCACTTTAGGACTATTTGGATTTAACTCATCATCATCGATTATCATACTTGCCTTTGTCTCTCTTCTTTATCTTACACATCTGTAGCTCCTTATATTCATAGACTCATCGTCATTACTATCGTACTCATAATATATCTCTTATCTTTCTCTCGTAGGGCTATTCATGAATGTAGGCTCTTAGTTCTTCAGAATTTAGGAGATTCATGGAGAAGGAGGAAAATCATGCCTTGAAAGGAAAGAGACGAACATCATAAAATAGGTCTAGCAACAATGAGTTATAGTAAAGGATCGTATGAAGGTAATTAACTTGGAGGAATCTTGTCCCATAAGTTTTAGGATCTCTAGACTTGGGCTCATTATCATATTCACAACATACCTCTTAACTTCATCTCACGAGAGCTCTTTATAACATAGACTCGTCATTCCGATACATACATAGGTAGAGAGGTCATAGAAAGATAGGAGGATTCATACCATAGAGTCATGCCTTAGAAAGAAGGGTTGGGCCTTACATACCTTTGTCGTTTAACTACTCGATTGCTTGCTCGTCCTCTTTTAATGCACTCGTTATTACTTTCAATGTGATTTGTATCATCATTAGTTAGACAATCATGAGAACGTACTTACTAAAGCTATAGAAATTTGGGAAGCATTTACTTTGTTTATACTACTCTCCCCCATATTCCATATCAACTCCCAACATGCATAACAACAATTACAATGTCGTAAACCATAGGCATCATCTAATTACATTGCCCACAATTCATGATTTCACTACAATTCTCCATAATTATGACAAAAGTCCATCATCGCATTCTTTCACATACAATACTCATTTCATGTTCTAAACGTCATTTATAACGCATTTGTAACATCAACACAACCATTTTCATGATTCATTCCAACTACTATTTCAAAGTGACATTATTCATCCATTTGATGACCCATTTGCTATACACTTCTACAATCCATGTATTTCAACATACAAATACTTCAAATAACATGAATAGGTCATGAAACTCACCTTAGATGATGGAGGAATATTCCTTGATTGATGATACACTTTTGGCACAAAAACCCTATTTCATCTCTCTTGGGTTTTCTTGATTTAAATGACTTTGATGGAGTTTCTTTCACTTGGTTCTCTTGATTTCTTATTGTTAATCCTTGATTTCTATGGTTTTCTTGTGGATGAAATGTTTGGAGTGTTCTAGAGCTTTCTTGAAGTGTGGAGGTGGGAGATGAAATGAAATGAAATGGAAAAGAGGTCCCTTATATAAAATGAGTTCAGGCCCGACCAAGATATACGGACCAACATACGGTCCGTATGTTTTCTATGGGCCGTATGTCTGGCCGTAGATCTGGTCCAGTGGAGTATTGTATTCTGGGCTGAATCTACGGTTGGACATACGGTCCATACTTTTTATACAGCCAGTATGTCTGTCCGTAGATTGTCCAGTTTTTTCGAGAGTTGTTTCGTCGACTCGTTTGATCTCCGATCCTTATGAACCTCCTTAACACTTGTCTAACACTTCATTATCATTCTAAGGGATGTTATAACTCTTCCTTGAAACATCATTGAAACACCATTCACTCCATACTCGTAATTGTGCCCGACACACTCAACTTATAACTCGCTTTCCCTAACAACTTTCTTTCACTAACTCGAATGTCTTTGGAAATCTTAATTAGGACTATCACATACTATTTCTTACTTGTCCAAACCTCGTATACGGCATGTCCTTCGTGGGTCTATTCACTGTACCCTAAGGGGAAATTTCCAAGGTGTAACATTCTTCCCCCCTTTTGGAACATTCGTCCTCGAATGTTAAATCGTTAGGAATTCTAGAAAAATTTCGCCAGAGTTTCCCCTGTAATATGGCGCTATCATCCTATCACAACAACCCATAATATCATTGCCTCACAGGGCCACAACACAATAACAATATAAATTGGCCACACACGACCCATATGTATAAAATAAAGACATACATACCTTATCATCTGGATGTCTCATCATAGATTTCTTCTGGAGGCTGAAATAGATGCGGGTATGTGGATTTCATCTTCGCTTCCGCTGCCCAAGTCATCTCTTCTCAGTTGTTATTTCGCCACTGGACCTTAACTAAAGCTACTTCCTTGTTCCGAAGTTCCCGTACTTGCCTGCCTAATATGGCAACGAATTTTTCATTATAAGCTAACTCCTCTATCACTTCAACATCATTTATCGGGATGATCCTAGTAAGATTTCCAATGCATTCACGAAGCATCAAGATACGAAAAACTGGATGAACTGACTCCAAATCGGGAAGTAGATCTAGTTCGTAAGCCACTCGGCCTACTTTGCGCACAATTTCATAAGGTCCAATATACCGGAGACTTATCTCCCCTTCTTGCTAAAGCTCATAGCGCCCTTCATTGGCGACACTTTCAAGGATACCCGGCCTTTCACTTGAAATTTTTTTTTTTGGTCTCGTTGATCCTCTTTCCTGCTCCATAATGATATTAAGTCTTACATGGTTTGCAGATCTATCTCACTGGGTCTCATTGACGAAGTATAAATACTAGCAAGTTACATAATCGTTCTTGAGTGATTCGTGTGCATACACCCATACATATACCTGTATCCATATCCGTATACATATTCGTGTTCGTAGCCGTATTTTCATCCATACTTGCATTCACCTACATATTCATTTTCATATCATTTCTATATCCATAACATTTTTTACTCGCATTCGTATCATATACATATCACATATATTACATTTGCTTAGCATATTCGTGCTCATATTGATTTCATATCCATAGTATTTACATAACGTACCCGACCACGAAGGTCCAGTATCGTACATAGGCACTTATACATATAAGGTAGTAGGCATCTTTGGCATCATTACTATCATCGTTCATTACACCTATCTGTCATATCTTAGGGTCTATCGTTCAATCTCTGTACTTAGGTTCTCCTTACTCGCTTCCCCCCTTTAAGGGTTTTGCCTGTACCATTCTCCAATCCGCTGCTTCACCTTATTTATTATTTTTTTTGATTTCATATATGTATCCCTTGCTATACTACATATTATCCAGGTCGTTTCTCATGATTTATAACTACGATAATTCACGTGTGAGGTCTTAACATACTCCTCTTATAATTTCGCAATCACGTAACACAACCGACACAGCAACCTGAACAAGGGTGCATTTTCACTTAGCTCATCTGGCAGTTATGAGTCGATGTCTAGATTCGCTCCAATTAACAACTTTTGTTTCATGGGAATATTCACAATAGTAGTATGTCTAGTTACTCAACCACTTCTGTCTCTTACCTTTCTTCCATACCCAAAATTCACTTATAGCATCATCCTTTCCTTTTTCTGCCATTTCACGTTATTCCTCTCTTCCCTATAATCGGCTTATAGTAATCGCAAATGCACTTTTCCTAAAACCCGCCATTCTTGTTTTCAAGGATCTAGGTCTCCTGTACTACTAACACCTTTTATCACCTCATACTCTTTCACTCTTGTGTTGCCCTCGACATTAGCTTCAAAACCAATCATAATCGTGTCGTATTTGTTGTTGATGGTAGCCTTACTTTGTCGCTTTATCATCGTACGGTAAATTCATAATCCATAATCACATTTCTCTCCCCAACTAATTCTCTTATACACTTTACTCGTTCTGTCTTAGTGGAGGATATTCGTAGGAGATGCGTCTTCCTTTTCTCATAGTACGACTATTTCTTAAGCATGTGTACTTCATAAATTTCCTATTCCTTCTATATCCGCACTCAACTCTCCATATTCTTTCCTTCTCAACTTATCTTATTGCCTCCCATTTTATAATCAGTCCTTTATTCCTCACACAGGGAATCCTATCCTTAACTCAGTACCGCTTTATCCTTTAAAATACATCACCTTTATACACTCCGTTCTCGATCACTCATTTGCTAGCCTTCTCTCCTCTTCACGACAATTCTGTCTACGGTTCCCGCAATTTCTTTTAGATTCCAAGGAAAATTTTGGCAGGGTTTCTCTTGTAACATAACAATCCCAAACCTACACATAGCCCAATGAAAACACGTCCCATTCCATGATAGGGCATGTGTCGGGACACACATAATACGCAACTTGGCAACATAAGATCACTTACCATCAAAGGATATAAATAATGGAGCTTCTCTCATAAGTTCAGGCTCGCACACTCGGTCTAGGATTCCATATATATATATATATATATATATATATATATATATATATATATATATATATATATATATATATATATATATATATATATATATATATATATATATATATTCATACACACATTACTATATGACACACGCCTCCAATCAACTTACTTGTAAATCACGATCCTAGCTATCACTAGGTCACTAGCAAATATTGTTGCCTCAAATTGTTGAGTTGGCTCAGATTTCTCACCTCAACACAATCATCGCACCAGGAGTAATATATGACAACGTAGGACCCGAATCAATCGGTACATATATACCATAAGAGATTAATGAAAATATACCTGGGTCCATATCGGAGGGATACTCAAGATCCTGCCACCCAACTACTGCATAAGTATGACGCTGGGATCCACTCGAACTAAGTGCTCTCCTCCTGCCCCTACCCCGACCTCGCCGGTGTCCGAGAGCCTTGCCCCGAGGGAGCATGGATGACGAAGAACCGGGCCGCGGATCCCGTGGGCTGAACCGCACGCCTACCGCCTCGAAATCGGCACTCTCTCATAATATGACCTGACTGGCCACAGACATAACAAACATCCAAACCCAAGCGGCACGGTCCCCAATGTAACTTCCTGCATTGACTACATCGCCGTACAGGCGATCTCATCCGGCTTGAAACACCCCTAACCCGAGAATTGGGGGCCCTGGGACTCTGGGGCAGCCTAGAATCAGTAGGTCCATCATATCTGGGTCCAGGAAACCGTGGAGGAGCGTTAGTTGTTGAACGAACCGAGTGCCTGGAGAATTGCTGTCTTGGAGCGCCCCTAAACTCATGGTCAAACTCCGAAGAATTAACTCTTTTTCTCCGACCCCTATCACCGTGGCCCACATCCTGCCGCTGAGCTTGAGCAGCTACTAACTGAGTCAATAGAAGAATGGCCTGTCTCATCTCTTGGCCCGAAGCATCTGGAGGAGGGACTGGAGGTGCGGGAGCTAAAATCGGGGCTTCCCTCTGATCCTCTAAAGTGGGCAGGGTACGCGAAATCCGAGATAGGGCCTTGTCTTGGGGTTCACTCTCCCCCACATCCGTAGATAGCCCCCATTCCGGCCTTTCTGCAATCACTGCCTTGCCCTTCTGGGCGGTAGTAGCTTTTTCTTTCATCAACTTTACTGAAATCATAAACGCACCATTAGAGAGGAGAAAATCTTATAACATGGCTCTACCGCACGATCTCATGAGAAGAAAGATGGTCACTTTTCCTAAATGCCCTGTAGCCTCTTGTTTATTAGCGTGGCGCGCAACACACCATAAACAAAACTCTACTAGACACGGCTCGTAGACACTTCCTAGACCGAACTGCTCGATACCACTTCGTCACGACCCGAACTACGGGCCATGACGGTATCCGGGCTAACTACCGAACACCGCTCATGCCGTCACTTATCATTCATAATATCTCATTCATACTATATGCTCATGATCATAGCTATTTATTAACATTTGAATAATATATATATATATATATATATATATATATATATATATATATATATATATATATATATATATATATATATATATATATATATACATGATGACTATGGGACCATACTACCCACATCGCGTATCTACGAGCCTCTACGGAGTACTAGACATATGGACGGGACAGACCCCGTCATGCCCAAAATATATGTACACAAAAGATCGTCTCAAAATAGCACCTCCGAATAAGGGAGGGCTCTGTGTCTCGCTGATAGCTTCTATGGATCTGCAACGTCTCTGTGTCTACCTGTGGGCATGAACACAGCGTCCAAAGAAAAGGACGTCAGTACGAACATTGTACTGAGTATGCAAGGCATAAACAATAATAAGTCATCAATGAATTAAGGGAGACATCAAATGAGGAGCAATCTGTAACTGACTGAATCATAGAAGGAATAATGCAAGTGAACTTACTCTCATAATAATCATCATGTTATATATACATAAATATATAAACTGCCCGTCCATGCAGGTACGGTGTGAAAATCAATAATATTAGCCCGCGTCCAGGCCTCCCGCGTCCGGGGTACCATCTCATGCCGCCCACTAGTGGTGCTTCCCGTGCCATATAGACACAGTGTTATTACCCTCGTCCATAAGCCGCCCACTATAGGCACGTGTGTGATATCATCGTATGCCGTATAGGCGTGGTGTGATATCATCATATGCTCATAGTAATATGCTTATCATAACTCATCATAATGCATGCATAGAGACTCATAAATGATCATACTTTATCGGGGTGACATAAGGTCGTGAACCCCCGATTTCATTATGGAGCATTCGTAAGCATTCTGCCTCACCTTGAAGGAACAAGCATAAGGTGAGTGTATATAATAATCAACATCAATAGATTTTGGGTAGCATCATATCATGTCTTTGTCATAACTTAGCATCATTACATATACATACATCGACAAAACATACATTAGGACTTGGAGGCGACTATAGCTATGTCGGGGTGACATAAGGTCGTGGGACCCCGACTACCGTATGGAGTAATCAAATCATTGCATCTCACCTTAAGAGGACTAACATTTCGAGGTGAGGGTATATAAGAAGAAACACCAACGAAACCATACTTAGAATCATTGACTTCGTGGGCATCATCTCTCACTTTAGGACTATTTGGATTTAACTCATCATCATCGATTATCATACTTGCCTTTGTCTCTTTTCTTTATCTTACACATCTGTAGCTCCTTATATTCATAGACTCATCGTCATTACTATCGTACTCATAATATATCTCTTATCTTTCTCTCGTAGGCTATTCATGAACGTAGGCTCTTAGTTCTTCAGAATTTAGGAGATTCATGGAGAAGGAGGAAAATCATGCCTTGAAAGGAAAGAGACGAACATCATAAAATAGGTCTAGCAATAATGAGTAATAGTAAAGGATCGTATGAAGGTCATTAACTTGTAGGAATCTTGTGCCATAAGTTTTAGGATCTCTAGACTTGGGCTCATCATCATATTCACAACATACCTCTTAACTTCATCTCACGAGAGCTCTTTATAACATAGACTCATCATTCCGATACATACATATGTAGAGAGGTCATAGAAAGATAGGAGGATTCATACCATAGAGTCATGCCTTAGAAAGAAGGGTTGGGCCTTACATACCTTTGTCATTTAACTACTCGATTGCTTGCTCGTCCTCTTTTAATGCACTCGTTATTACCTTCAATGTGATTCGTATCATCATTAGTTAGACAATCATGAGAACGTACTTACTAAAGCTATAGAAATTTGGGCAGCATTTCCTTTGTTTATACTACTCTCCCCCATATTCCATATCAACTCCCAACATTCATAACAACAATTATAATGTCGTAAACAATAGGCATCATCTAATTACATTGCCCACAATTCATGATTTCACTACAATTCTCCATAATTATGACAAAAGTCCATCATCGCATTCTTTCACATACAATACTCATTTCATGTTCTAAACGTCATTTATAACGCATTTGTAACATCAACACAACCATTTTCATGATTCATTCCAACTACTATTTCAAAGTGACATTATTCATCCATTTGATGACCCATTTGCTATACACTTCTACAATCCATGTGTTTCAACATATAAATACTTCAAACAACATGAATAGGTCATGAAACCCACCTTAGATGATGGAGGAATAGGCCTTGATTGATGATACACTTTTGGCACAAAAATCCTATTTCATCTCTCTTGGGTTTTCTTGATTTGAATGACTTTAATGGAGTTTGTTTCACTTGGTTCTCTTGATTTCTTATTGTTAATCCTTGATTTCTATGGTTTTCTTGTGGATGAAATGTTTGGAGTGTTCTAGAGCTTTCTTGAAGTGTGGATGTGGGAGATGAAATGAAATGAAATGGAAAAGAAGTCCCTTATATAAAATGAGTTCAGCCCCGACCAAGTTATACGGACCAACATACGGTCCGTATGTTTTCTACGGGCCGTATGTCTGGCCGTAGATCTGGTCCAGTGGAGTATTGTATTCTGGGCTGAATCTACGGTTGGACATACGGTCCATACTTTTTATACGGCCAGTATGTCTGGCCGTAGATTGTCCAGTTTTTCCGAGAGTTGTTTCGTCGACTCGTTTGATCTCCGATCCTTATGGAACCTCCTTAACACTTGTCTAACACTTCATTATCATTCTAAGGGACGTTATAACTCTTCCTTGAAACATCATTGAAACACCATTCACTCCATACTCGTAATTGTGCCCGACACACTCAACTTATAACTCGCTTTCCCTAACAACTTTCTTTCACTAACTCGAATGTCTTTGGAAATCTTAATTAGGGCTATCACATACTATTTCTTACTTATCCAAACCTCGTATACGGCATGTCCTTCGTGGGTCTATTCACTGTACCCTAAGGGGAAATTTCCAAGGTGTAACACTATCTAAGGTAAGTTTTATGATCATTCCATGTTGATTAAGGTATTGAGAGGTTGAAAGACTTAGATTATGAAAGGAGATAGAAAATGGGTCACAAAGATGAGAATAATGAGATTTTGAGTAGTAGCTTGGGATGAGTCATGATTCTTGATATGTTGTGATTGTAAAAATGTTATAAATGACATTAAGAACATGGGATAAGCATTATATGTGAGAAAACGTTCTAGTGTACTACGACCATGATTATGGATGAATTGAAGTGAAATTGTGAAATGTGGATAATGTAGATGAATGGAGATTGTTGGTTATAATGTTGCGAATGTTATTATAGACGTTTGAGAGTTGATATATGATATTAGGAAAGTTATATAAACAAAGGAAATGCTGCCCAATTTTCTCTAGCTTTGATTGAGCATGTTTATGTAATTAATTAGCTAACTATAATACGAACTCTCTTGAAGGTTGAAACGTGAGCATTGAAGAAGAACAATCAAGCGATAGAATAGCTAAACGAAAAGGTATGTGAGGCTAGTCCCTTTCTTCTAAGGCATGACTCCAATGGCATGAATTCTCCTATTTTTCCCATGACCTTCTTACATTCCGGCAATTATGAGCCTATCATTATAAAGAGCTTCACATGAGATAGAGAAATAAGATATGTCATGAGCATGATAGTGATAATGATGAGTTAAGTCTAAAGATCCTAAAGCTAATGATTCTAACTATGATCCATCGATGTTGTTCCTTGTATACACTCACCTTATATGCTAACTCCTTCAAGGTGAGGCAGAATGCTTATGAATGCTCCATAATGGAATCGGGGGTTTACAACTTTATGTCACCCCGGTAAAGTATAGTTATCTTTGAGTTTCTATGCATGCATTATGATGATTACATGATGATGATATTACACCGCGCCTATATGGCCGGGCAGACACCGCTAAGGCGGGCAGCGTATACACTATGTCTAGATGGCATGGGTAGACACCACTAGTGGGCGGCATGAGATCTTTACCCAGGACGCGGGAAGCCTGGACGCGGGCTAATGATGGTCACACCGTACCTATATGGTCGGGCAGCTTATACATATATACATATGTATACATGATATGATGATGATGTTTATGAAGTAAGTCAGCATGCATTATTTCTATTAAAAATTGACAGCCAGTTACAGATTGTTCTTCATTTGATATCCCCCTGTTTCATTGATGTATTGTTATTGTTTATGCCTTACAAACTCAGTACAATATTCGCATCGACGTCCTTTTTTGGACGCGTGTTCATGCCCACGAGGTAGACGGGGAGGTGATCCGCATTCACAGTAGAGCTATCGGCAGAGACTTTCGAGAGCACTCCATTGTTCAGGAGGTGTCATTGCTTATTGTTTTGTGTACATATATTTTGGGCACGGCGGGGTCCTGTCCCGTCCATATGTCTAGTACTCTAGTAGAGGCTCGTAGATACGCATGTGTGGGTAGTATGGTCTCACGGTTTCCCATTGTATATATATGTATTATTTTGCTAGCCAAAAGACTTATGTATATAAAGGTAATTATGTTTCCAATGAAAATGGTTTTCATATGATTATGAGCATAAGATATATGAATGAACGCAGAATGAGTAATAGAACGAGTGGTGCTCGGTGGTTAGCCCCCGGTACCCGTCATAGCCCTAGTCGGGTCGTGACAGTGACTTCTTAAAACCTTACAGAACTTTACGAGGCTCTACACTTTGTCACATAAAATAATTTCATATTGCATCGGCATTCACAACTAATATTATTTTACAATATTGTGCATTTGGTAACAAATAATGTCAAAAAAAAAAAAATTCAACCTGCTCTTACATTATTTCTATCATTAAACTGGCAAACAATGCCCGTGCGATGCACCGGCCCAACATGATTAATTTGGTTACTCACTTTAGTTAGTCTTTATGGTTTGTATATTTTGCAAAAGATACCGCGATTCTCCTTAGTGAGTCTCCATATTTTGTTTCTTTTCCTCTTATTTTATCCTCTTAATTTCTCAATTATTGTTAAAATTTGTCTTATTTTGGTTATGTCCTCCTCTTTTTATATTTAGTAAGTTGATAATTCAAATATGTTACATGTCAAGTTTATAATCACAAGATTCAAAGGATATTTTATTATATTATACAAATTTTTAATTTTGAACCATAAGATTCAAAAGTCTATCTTTATTTCTTAAATTCCGTGTCTAGTCAAACTTAGATACTTAAATTGAGACAGAAAGATTATATGCCAAATGAAGAAAATGAAAGGACAATTGAGACACTGCGGATACGTGGGGACTTAAAAAGTAAACACAAAAGAGGTAGAATTAATGTTAAACTTCTGAAATGTACACATGTTAGTCCCCGTTTAGAGTACAATTTCATGTAATAAAATGAAGTGTAGAAGTAAAGAAATATGATAATGTAAAAGTGAAATACACGTGTACAGAGAATAAGTGGCAAATAGTAGTACTTGTTAAATAAAGTGAACCCACAACTGGAAAAAAAAAAAAAAAAAACAAACAAACAAGTACAATTGAAATAAGTCCAAATTTAGTGTAGTACTCAGACAGCTTTTTGTACAATTTGTTGTTGCCATATTCGGTAATAACATGGACTTGTTTACCGGTAAAATCAGTCACTTGAGCTGCAACCTAAGCGGAACTTTTGTCTTCGATCAATTTATTAGATTTAGAGCCCTTTCGCATGATCTTTTGGGTTTGAATTAGCTAAAGTGGCATGAAATATGAACTGATTTGTGTGAAAATTAGAGAACTTTTGGAATTGAAAGTTGGAGTTGCAGCAGCAATTATTAGAAAGGTGAGATATATTTGAAGCAAACGCGTTTCAGAAGCAATACACGTGGTTATAGCCTAATGATGGCAAATGTCAAAGAAATTTAATCACAAATGAGAAAGGCCCGCGATTATAGGGCCATTGCAATGTTCGTCCACCCTTAGCCGCTTATATATAAAAAAAAAAATATAATAATAAGAACTCTTGTAGCAAATATTATCAAAACCCATAAAAAAAAAAAAAAAAAAAAAAAAAAAAAAAAAAACGAATAGAGGATAAAGTTATCCATGGGTAAGAGAGAAAAATAACTCATTGTCAAAACTCATTTTCCTTTTGCATTTTTTTGGTATTCTCTGGATCTACCGATAGGCGACTTTCTTTCCATAATTGGGTTTCAATCCCCAATTTCTTGAGCTCTATGAGGCCCCGCTCGACTGCAATGTGGAAGAAACACTTCATATTTAGTTATATGTATTAAAGTAAATATATGTTTCATCTGACATCATAAAAGTAAAATATTTGGCACTTTTACACACTTCTGCCCCTCCTCCCAATTATAGGAATGCGGCTAATTTAAAAAGAAAGAAAAAAGAAAAAAAGGACAACAAATTACAATGAGATTTCTGAAAAGTAAATTTTTGTTTCTTTTGTAGCTTTCGTTAACCAAACATGTTACAACTTAACCTTTTACAATTGACTACTAAGAAGATCTTAAAACGCAACCAAAGCGCCAGTAAAAAGCATAATAATAATGCAACCTTTTCTGTAATTGAGAAAATTTGTCTCAAAATTAGCAAGAAATAAAAATTGATGATCATATTAAGTGTGGATTCCTAATGTTCACCAACCCATATACCCAGAGGCGGATTTAAAGGGGAGCGAGGGTGTTCACCCGAACCTTGGCAAAAATTTTACTATAGATATAGGGTAGATTTTCTGTGTTTATGTACATATATAAGTTTTGAATACCAACAAATGCAAAAGGTTAGCTCAAATAGTCCAGGGTGTTCGAAATTCTCTCCAGCGTCTAAAGTTAGATTCCTAGGGACAATATTTTTATTATGTGTAGCTTTTATTATTTTTTCGAACCCCCTGAGCGAATCCTGGATCCGCCACTGCATATACCATGCCAAAAAAGGCAAGTTGTTCCGGCTCCGACTCGAATCTAACATCTCCTAAAGGCAAAATATGGTGATAATCCGTTTGTTACTCGTGAGACTGATGTTCCCCAATCCCTAGCTCCCATGCATTTGAGTCATTGGATGATGGGAGTGGGAAGTGCCCCTACGATGATGCAAGCATCGGTTCTTGCAGAATCATTTAAGTCTCATGACACTAAATCATGTATATCGAATAAGGTGAGGAAGTTGAGTATTCAACTAATACAGTGAGGTCAAGCCAACGATGACAAATGTAATGAAAGGTAATTGACCGCATCAGTTCGGGATGAAACTTGGTTATTACTCTCCGACTTTGAAGGATGGTGTCAAAGTGGTTAAACTAAATCCAAGTAAGTTGAACTAGAAGAATCAGAAATGGGGATTGGAACAAATTAGATACGTAATTGATGGAACCCCTGTGTTTAAAAGGGATGCTAAATTTGTTTATGGAGTTTGGAATTTTGTGCCTACTCCTCGGGTATTTCTACATGCTGAGCCATCTTTATATTTGACAATTTGGAAGATACGAAAAGTGTCTTTCATAGTGACCCTTATACATTTAATAACTGCCCCTTAATCTTCAAACAGTGGGAGCCAGAATTTTAGTAGATTAAAGAGCCCGTGCGAGTAATGCTTAGATTACCTTCCCTAGCTTACTAATTCAATACTGGGCTAATAGAAAACCTAATCAGGATACCTAGTTTTTTGGCTAAACCTATTTGCACTGGCAAAACTTACAGGCAATGAGATAGGATATTATATGTTAGAATGCTTACTGAGATGGATATCTCTCAACTAGTGCAAAATCACTTACTTGGAGGTTTTATGGAGATGCTTGGAGGTTAGAGGTGTACATATTTTTTGAAAATGGCAAGTTATTGAAGGAAATTAACAGTACCACTATAACCTTGGTTCCCAATGTTTCAAATCCTAGCTTTGTAATAGTGCTTAGTCCTATAGCTTGTTGCACAAGCATATACAATGATATCCAAGGTGCTCACTAACTAGTAGACTGAAAATGGTTGTTTACTTTCCCACAAAATGGTGCCGAAATATATAACTCTTACAATTTCTTGTTTATTTTTCAAATCATAATTTCATAATGTTTTTCAACTCCTCCTAGCCATTATTCTACTGCTATAATTCTTGTTAAGAAGAATGCTCATGTTGTCGCAATTTCACCCAGAAAGTAATAATGTTTTTCTTTCCTTCCTCACCTATGAAACTCGGCAAAGTTGTCTGCCTTTGAGGGATTTTTCCAATCAGCATCCATTAAAGAAAGAAATATTATATAAAAGGGGATAACGTGATCAATGTTGGACCTACATGGAGCCTCATGGAGGCTCTAGCACCCAATGTCTTTCACCAAATTTAGTACATTTACATAGGCAATCATCAAAAATTTAGATAAGCATTAAGTGTGTTGTCGATAATGCATATAACTAATTTTGGTCCATACAACATGGATAGTTTGATAAATATGTATTTTTAATAAGGGGTATTATTGTCCTAAAAAAAATTAAAACAACTTCTGTTTTTAGTTTCAACCAAAAATTACTTTTTCAGCTTTTTCCCACAACATAAAATACTATCTTTTTATTATAGCATGTTTGGTCAAGCATCTAAAATAAGCTTATTCTGAAAAGCGTTCTACAAAAACGAACATTTTTTGAGAAGCAGTTTGGCTAATCAACTCGAAAAACACTTTTGAGCAGTACTTTCGGAGAGAAACTACTTTTTTCAGGTTCTTGATGACAACTTCTGCTTCTACTCAAATGTACTTTTCTTTTCCTAAAAATTCGGTCAAACACCTCAACTTTGAACGAAAGCTTCTTTTTATTTAAAAAAAAAAAAAACACTTAGCCTTAGAAAAGCTTTAATAATTCGACCAGGACATATTCAATTGAAAGTCTAATTCTAACCTCTTTGAAAGGAGCTCCAAAAAGAAACTTGACTCACTTGGCAAAACAAACTATAACTCTCCAAGATAAAACACTTTTTTGAAAGAAAAAAATAACCACTTTAATATTCTCACCCAACAAAACTAGTACGTTTAACTGTACTAGCGCCTCCAAAGCACTCAATGGGCAACTATTCTCTTTTTCCTTATTTTCATTCTTCTCCTTGTGGATAGAGTTGGGATAGGGGTGAAAAGAGAGGAGACTTTCTTACCATGAACAGCATCATGTGAAGTGAGAGGTTGGCCACCTTGGTTGATCCAAAACTCCAATCTCTCCTCTGCAATATCTGGCTCCACTCCATGATTTTTGGCCCTTCTCCAAAAGTATGTGAGCCATGCCTGAAAGAATATAATTACCAAAAGAGCACGAATTTATATATATCTGAAATAGATTCCTAACAGAAAATCAAATGAAGGTATTACACCTATGAGAATTGTAGATAGGGCTTAAAATAATGCCAGTATTTGCAATTACCAGCACGACAAACACCTAAAGGATGAAAAAGAGAAAAGAAGGGAGACAATTAGAAACTCTTATTTAATTGACATAGTTACAGAGAGCCCTGGTAATAACACCTAAAGGATGAAAAAGAGAAAAGAAGGGGGACAATTAGAAACTCTTATTTAATTGACATAGTTACAGAGAGCCCTGGTAATAAGTATTCTTATAGAACATGTGTTTCGTATCGGATCTGTTAGTTGTATAGTCATTGGTTTTCTGACTGAGACAAAATTATAACCCACTTTCTATTACAAATACAGAAAACAAAACCAAGCCTTAAAAATCATATACTCCTCCATTCTAAAAAGATTATCTTGGTTTGACTTGACACAAAATTTAAGAAATAAAGAAATACTTTTAAAATGTGTGGTCCAAAACAAGTCTTAGATATTTGTATGTCTGTAAATCATCTCATAAAATTAAATCATTTCTAAATATAGAAAGGTATCAATCTTTTTGGGACAAACTAAAAAGGAAAGTACGATAATTTTTTTGGGACAGACGGAGTACTAGTTATTTTTCTTTTGGAGTAACTCGTCAAAGAAGCTATGCATGATCTAAAACCAATTGGCAATAATTACGCAGTCTTACCCCCTGTTTGGATGGTTGTTCCCGTGGTTCATTATACTAAATAAATATTTGACTTTTCAATTATTACTCGATGCCTTAACTTAGACAACTTATTCATGAATCGAAATTGTTAAAAAGATTTTACATTAAGAAGCCGTGTCTAGTAAAGTCCTACTAATGGTGTGTAGCGCGCCATTAGTATAATTGGGAGGCTGCAGGACATTCAGGAAATGTTTTCCTTTTTTCATATTCTAGATCGTACAATAGAGTTATACCTTAAGGATTAGTTCTAATTAGTGTGTTATAACGTTTCTTTCAGAATATGCCTGCGTAAAAGAAATCAACCACGAACTAAAGGGAAAATGCTACCCCAGAAGATGACTCCAACGGGTTGCCTCACACTCAAGGAGTTCCAACCAGGGCCTAAGGTCTCTCATCTGGCCAGACACCTCGAACTTCATCTCCACCGCCTATTGAGAGGCCCGTGGGATCCCCTACGATAGTTACCCCCCCCAGCTAAGCTCTTCTGACGTCGACATTAGGGGAGTTATTCAGTTGCTCACCGCATTATGGTCGCTCAGTCTCAGCGCCAAGGAACAGCACCTGCAAGTGCTGGTTCTCATGATGGATCATCAAGTTCCATAATTAGATAATTCATTCACATGAGCCCTCCAATGTTCACAGGGTCCAATACTGATGAGGTTCTCAAAAACTTCATTGATGAGATTCAGAGGACTCTTCAGGTCATGCATGCAACTGAGACTTAGGCAGCTGAATTTGTTGCTTATCAACTAAAGGATGTTGCTATCGTATGGTATGAATCATGAGAAGATTCCTGAAGGGAGAATGTATTTTTTGCAGTCTGAGATGAGATCGCTGAAGCCTTTATTGATTACTTTTTGCCCTTTGAGGTTAGGAAGGCTAAAGCCTTAGAGTTTGAAAGGTTCAGATGAAATAAAATGAATGTGAAGGATTATTACCTCAAGTTTGTTAAGTTAGCCAAATATGCCCCAGAGATTTTGTCTACTATACGGGCCAGGGTCCGGTAATTTGTTAATGGTCTTGGACCATATTTGATTGGTGAAGCTTCTGCTGCCGCTCTAAATCCAGTTATGACTATCTCCAAGATGGTAGCTTTTGCACAGACAATCAAGGATCTAAAGATGAATAGCATGTTAGAGAAAAGGAAAGAGAGAGAGATCAACAAGATGGCTAAGTCAGGATGTAACTATGGGGGATGTCAACGAGGTAGCGACATATCATTATTTAACAAAATGTCATCATGATCTTCACCTTGTGCAGCCAGTACACCATCTTTGAGACTGAATTTTATTAGAGAGGTCAGGCTTGTCAGGAGCAGAGTTTCAGAGCACCGGGCTCATAGTGGCAGGCTAGCGTGGATCAGGGGACTTCACAGGGTCCTCCTTGCAGCAAATGGGGCAAGTTTCATGCATGAGAATATCGTATGGGACTTGATGTATGCTACGGATGTGGCCTTAAGGGCCATTATTACAGAGACTTCCCATCAGTGATGCAAGGTACCAGTGGTAACATGGCTCAGTCTACTAAAAAGACAGCATCTGCCAAAATCACTAGGGTCATGTACAGCCTCACCTACATGTAACACTCCGTAAAGTCGGATTAGGTGTGGATGTGTTAAATGAGTACTGTATGACATTTTAGACATATGAAGTACTATCGGGATGAGTTAGGGTGGAAGTAGTTGTTTTGAAATCAAGACGAATAGTGAGGTGCTTAAGATTCAATAGAATCGGCTAAGTTTACGGTAGATCTGCTTTCCAGCCCGATTTCGTGAAGATCCATTGAGAATTTGGGAAAACTTAAAGCATGAAAGTTATAGCCCTTTGAAATACCTATCCAATGATATATGGTGGAGCCCAAAAGGAGAATTGTATGCGGGAGTTATTCACATTTTATTGAACACTACGTAGAAGCAGACACGGGCCACCCGCGCTTGGGGGATCGTGCGATGGCCATGCATCGCGAGCCCAGCGCGGGAAATCATGCTATCTAAAATTTTGACCTATAGGGGGTCTCGCGATGGTCTAGCATCACGGGGCCAACGCGAATGGGCTGGGTTTCGGGTCAAAACTTTAGACTTTCGCGTTTTTCTTATATTTAAGCTTGGGGTTTATTTCCCTAACATCCCTAATCACGAAAAATCATTCTAAGGGCAGAGAGAACAAGTCTCAAGCCTCGCAACCCTCCAATGTAAGTTCTATGATGATTCTACGTTGAATTCAAGTCTCTATTCCCTTCTAACATGATTAAAACCATTCTAATCCATAGAACCTTGATTGAGACATTATCGTTGGACGTGAAAACCCTATCATTCGAATTCAAGGAAATTGAACATCAAAAAGGTAATCCTTTCCCTTCTAATCATTTGTAATTGTGAATTGATTAATTCTTGGGAGATAAGTTTATGGGTTTGATAAAGAGAATCATATGAACTATGGTAGGGTTTTGGATTGTTGACTTAGGATTATTATAATCATATGGGTGATGAAGAATGGTGTTAATTCTATCTAATTGAGATTGTCGAATCACCTAGAAGCAAGAGAATGGGAATTGGGTGAAGAAAACACCATTAATGAAGATTGTGGAGCTTTACGCCCACCAAGTTGATAAAATCCTTAGATGACCAAAGCATTAGTATTATTGTTAATATTGAATCCCTTTGACTTGTATTATTTTAGATTAAGGTTGAAAAGGGTTGACGAATGTTATGTTACGCTCAAAGGCCGAAATTAATGTATGTGAGGCTAACTCTCTACGTTTGGGAATGTTAATGATTCTCCCTATGCTACGTTCTTTTACAACATTACGAATTGCATCAGAAATATAATTAAGCTTAGTTCCTTGAATAGTTGCAGAACTTCTATTCTCTAGTTTCGTAATTTGTTCATGACTTTCATTCAGAACATTGTGAGCTCAGCATGTAATCAATATAGACTTGTTTATGATGCCTATAAGTCTCAGTCTAGAATACTCAGCATTTTATAAATAGTTAAAGCTTCAGTTCTCATAATCAGTTCATGAATACATGTCTCAGTGAATCATTGCTCAATATGTCAGTGTTGTACCTTTCATCATGATCCTCAGTTCTTTTATGTAAATTGTTTAATGTTGAACACCTGTATTTGGGCCTGAGGCCACAGTTTATGTATACGTATACTTGGGCCCGAGGCCATAGATTTGTGCACATATATTAGGCTTATGGCTACAAATTATTGGGCCTGAGGCCACAAATTATGTTTTCAGTTAAACAGGTGATTCTCCATTCAGAACAGGAAGTATTCATATCCTTACTTCTTTTGTTCACTTCAGTTATCAGTTATCAATTCACTTCAGTACTTACAGTTCTTTCTTTAAGTTGCTTTACATACCAGTGCAATTTAAATGTACTGGCATACCTTTTTCCCGGGGCCTTCATCTCGCGTTGCAGGTAACGATTTATAGGACGATGAATTTGCTCGCTAGGATTTCCGATGTCGGTGATCGCGAGCTCTTTCGGGCATTATAAATATTTTACGATCTTTCGCATATTTATAAACGATCGGTGTATGTCGGGGCTGGTCCCGCAAATGTTGTTTTCACTACTTCATTAGAGGCTTCATAGACTTGAGTGACAGTCAGACAAAGTCACAGGCATTTCATGTTAAGCCATGTTGACTACAATTTATGCTTTAGACTTATATTAGCTTTTCCGCATTTTGAGTTCTATCATTCAGACTTTCAGTATATCAGCATGTGTTTGTTTATTTTCCGTATTCAGTATGTTATGATACCACATGTTGATTCAGTCAGCCAGTTGGTTCGCTCGGTCACATGTAGTCAGGCACCGGGTGTCGTGTTACGTTCAGGCCTAGGTTCAGGGTGTGACACTACAGGCCGTATAATGTACACACCGTGCATGGCCCCATAAGTGGTCGTATGTGGCCGCTGACAGCAACTTTAAAAGTTCTTTTTTTTTTCTGATCTTTCATTCTTTTTTTCAATTCTTCAAGCCCTAGCACGACTATTCTCTCCTCTCCTCAACCTCCCACATTAAGGTAAGTCCCTCCCATGTATTTCTAGTTTTTTTTAACCATTATACATGGATTCTACGCTACCAAACTAAGGTTTTCAAGGAAACCCTTCTCGAGGGTTTAAGTGAAGGATTTGGAGTTCTTCTTCAAAATTTGAATTTTTCTTTGGATTTTGGAGTGATTAGGCAGCTAAGGCTAACTACCCTTATATGGGAATGTTTATTTGTCCTTGCCCATGCCACAATCTTAATGTTCAATGCTTTTCCTTCATGTGATGACCCTTCTGGTCATTATGGAAAACCTAGGATCACCATACCAATAGAACCCTTCAAATGGTAGAACGTGCTAACAGAAACTCAAATGTAGAAGTCTAAGAACTAAAAACTTTGCTTATTGTGATTATTTTTTTATTGTATTGAGTCCATTGGGGGCTGACGTAGGAAATGAGACCTCCGTTGGGGATTCTGAGGCCACGGATGAGTCCGTATGATGTTTTTACATTAATGTACATGTTTTGTTTGTATTTGTGATTCCTCGGAGGAAGTGTTGTGTGGTAGAGTGGAAAACTGTGAAAAATTGTGAGCTCACTAGTTCGGTGACGGGCCGTAGCGGATGGCGATTCGTCTTGCAGCGTATCTTCTAGGCGGCGGATCCAGTCGCCGCGCCCCTCACCGAATGGTTGTTTTGGTCAAGCCTGGGACCGCCGTAATGTCATGGCCGCGCATGTAGAGGGACCAAGCTCGCACACGTGCCGGGAGGAAGCTTTTGGTTAGGTCCACTATAGTGGGCACTTGGCCGCTATAGTGAGACCGCCGTAGCAGCAGAACGACCGCTGCAGCGGTCGACCGGGAACAATAGCTGTGTTTTAAAACACTTAGTCCGAATTCTTTAGGCATAAAACTCCGACACAACTTCCAAGGAGCACTTAGGGAGAATTTCTAAGCTAGGGCAAGAATATTCTTGGAGGTAAGCCTCAACCATCCCTTCCTTTATTACGCTTTCATCTCTAAGATTATCATCATTCTAATGGATCTACAATGGTGAATTAGAAATAGTAACCCTAGAACTTACTAAACCTTTAATAGTTGGTAGGTTATTAATACTATTGTATGTTTATCATCTAGAGGCTTGGGTTATCACTTTCTAATCAAGAATTGAACCGTTAGAGACATAAACTAAGTGAATTGAGCCTTTGGGTTTCATAGAGATGGTAGCTTGACCATAGAAACTGCTTACAAGTGATAATTTGATTGAATAACCTTATAAACTGATAGTTGTGGTTACTAAGGCCAATGTTAGGTTTATTTACACCTAATAAGCATTCACTCATTAGAAAAGGGTAAGGTGGAAGGGTGTTCATTAAATTGATATTGTTGACTAGAGTGATTGTGACTTATTTAGCATCTTAATTGCTAGACTTTGAGCGTTTTGAGGCATTATGGAAGGGAAAGGCTATAGCGGAGTAATTTGTATTGTTCCAGCTCTGTAATTGAGGTAGGTTACGATCTACTTGAGTTAAACTTTGATTAATTGATTGTATGTGTTATGAGATTGATAGGAGAAAGCATGTCTAGTCTTCGGGCATAATGTGTGATTGAATTTCCTGTATGCTATTGATTGAGTGATTGTGTGGGTTTAGTTCCATTACTCGATGTGTTGTGATCTACATTTTGATGACAATTGTGGTGAGAAATTAATATGATCTTCTTGATGGAATTGAGATACAAATTGATAATCGATTATTGAAAGCGATGTGACAATAAATATGAATAGATATGAAAAGGCACATTTGACTGGGAGTGAGAATGTGGCCTAGTTGTGAGCTCGTTGTCCGAGGTTTATTCCGAAATTAGTGGTACATGGACACCATGGGTCCTCTGCAGGTCATGGCTATAGGGCAATGACACCAATTATCATGTATGTACATAAGTGATCAGTGGCTGAGTAAGTGAGAGTGTTGTTAGGAAGTTTATTCCATTGTTGTTCCTGTTAACTTGATTATTAGTATCATTGCTAGACTTGATTTGTTGATATCTTTGGTTGACTTGTTGTGGGCTATTTGATTTTGTGTTGTTGACTGGTCTGTCTATTTTATTGATTTTGTGATTAGTGTATGATACTAATGTTAGTCGCCTATGATATCTCTCTGGGTACATAGTGTTTGTCTCGATCTTACCTCGTCGCATTCTTTGAGTGCAGATTGTGATCCGTAGATCGCCACCCGATTTCACATTTAGCGTTGAGGCCATTTGCTGACAGATTGAGGGTGAACTTCTATCCATGTTAGGCTGCCCGAAGATCTTCTTTATCTAATGTATATTTCCATTCCAGACATTGATGGTTATTTATTTCAGACAGTATACATTCCTTAGACATGTTTTGGATTAGAGTCCTTGTACGGTGACTTTCGAATTTTGGGCTTGTAATAGTTAGGACTTCCGCATTTACGTTATTGTTTTGTTGGCATGACTACTTTTGATTAATCTTGTGTTTAAAATGCTATGAACTGATTGAATTGGTTAAATAAAAATGGACTTGAATAAGGAGATGGTTAGGCGCAATGGTTTGCCCACTAGGAGTTAGTGTGGGTGCAAGTCATGGCGGGTTGGGTCGTGACACTTTAATAGGCAAGTTATTCCTTTAATTATGAAACGTTGAGTGTTGTTCATCTGTTACACTATGAATGTCATGAACTGCTTATGTATTCCTTGGGTTCTTATTATCTTCCATTCCATGAAACCAATGTTTCAACGTCAAAAATAAGAAAATTACTCTACTCATGATACTTCTTCAAAAAGGGTATAAATTTGATGAACCTATGTTTTACGCACTTGTGTTATGATTCTTATGATGATGAGGTATGGTACATGTTTATGGGCCACTGAGCCATCATTATAATTCTACTGTTTCGGGAGTATTATTTTTAAACTGAGATGCATTCGTACTTGTGACAAACACCTGAAACTACGAATGCTAACGTAGGACAATGTTACACCTCAAAAAAATTTCCGTTGATGCAGAGTGAATAGAATAACGAAGGGCACAAAGTATGCGGTGTTTCGATAGGTAAGAAATAGCATTTGATGACCCTAATTGAGATTTCAAAGACATTTGAAGTAAGAGAAGAAAGTTGCCAAGGAAGGCAAGGTATACGTTATGTATCGAAAAAGATTTAGGAGTAACGAATTAATGATGTTTTGGAGAAGAGTTATAACGCCCCTTAGATTGTTAATGAGGTGCTAAACAAGTGTTAAGAAGGTTCTATAAGGATTGGTGATCAAACGAGTCGACGAGAATAAGTTCGGAAAAGCTGGGCATTATGCGGCCCAACATACTGGCCGTATAAAATATACTGGCCGTATGTTAGGCCGTATATTCTACCCAGATTGGCAGCCTTCACTGGACCAAAAGTACGGCCAAAAATACGGTCCATATAAATTATGCGGACCGTATGTTGGTCCATAAAATCGAGACGGGACAGATTGGGAGTTATTAATAAGGGGACCAAGTTCATTTCATTTCATTTCATCCTCACTCCCCTTCTCTCAAGAACTCTCTAGAATATTTCTCCACACCTCTTCCATAAGAATTCAAGAGAAATTAATGATCAACTTCATCAAACAAAGAGAGTCAAGTGTAAGAAACTTATTAAGGTTCATCCAAGACAAGAAATCCAAGTGGAAGTGGAACTAGGGTTTTGCTCAAGTGAAATGTTTCCACACAAAGCCCATTCCTACACCATCTAAGGTAAGTTTTATGGTCTTTCCATGTTGTTTAAGGTATTAAGAGGTTGAAAGACTTGGATTGTAGAAGGAGATAGAAAATGGGTCATGAATGTGAGAATAGTATCATTTTTTAGTAGTAGCTTGGATTGAGTCATGATTCTTGATATGTTGTGATCATAATTATGCTATAATTGACATTAAGAACATGGGATAGACATTACATATGAGTGAATGTAATAGTGTGCTATGACCATGGATATGGATGATTTAGGTCAATTCGAGGAATATGGATAATGTAGGTGAATGAAGACTATTGCTATGATGTTGTGAATGTTATTATAGATGTTTGGGAGTTGATATATGATATGGGGGAAGTGTATAAATAAAGGAGATGCTTCCCAATTTTCTCTAGCTTTAGTCAAGTATGCTAAGCTATTGATTATCTAATGTTAGTATAACTCTGGCAGAGTTGAAAGAGTTGAAGGAGCAATTGAAGGACTTGCTTGAGAAAGGCTTTATTAGGCCTAGTTCTTCCCCGTGGGGAGCACCTGTGTTGTTTGTCTAAATAAAGATGGCTCCTTGCGAATATGCATTGACTATCAGCAACTGAATAAGGTGACGATTAAGAATAAATATCCTCTTCCGAGGATTGATGACTTATTTGATCAATTGCAAGGAGCCAAATGGTTTTCAAAGATAGATTTGAGATCCGAGTATCATCAAGTGGATTTGAGATCCGAGTATCATCAAGTGAGAGTTAAGGATAAGGATATCCCTAAAACAGCCTTCAGAACAAGATATGGCCATTTTGAGTTCCGAGTAATGTCATTTGGGCTAACTAATGCACCGGCAGTATTTATGGATTTGATGAACAATGTGTTCAGGCCCTTCCTAGATTTATTTGTGATTGTATTCATCGACGATATCTTGGTGTATTCTAGGTCCGAGGCAGAACATGCGGATCATTTGCGTATTGTCCTTAGAGTTCTTCAAACTCGAGAGTTATTTGCCAAATTTTCTAAGTGTGAGTTTTGATTGAACTCAGTGACATTTTTGGGGCACATTGTTTCAGCCGATGGTATTCCAAAGAGATAGCTAAAGATTGAGGCCGTGAAGACTTGGCAAGGCCCACGACTCCTACCGAGGTTCGTAGTTTTTACGGCTTAGGTGTGTTATCGGGGAGAGATTTGTAGAAGGCTTTTCTTCTTTTCGCACCACTCACAAAGCCGACCCGAAATCGACAAAGTTTCAATGGACAGATGCTTGTGAATGTAGTTTCCAAGAGCTAAAGGATAGATTAACTTTTACCCCAGTCCTGACACTTCCAGAGGGATTGAGAGGTTATGTTGTTTATTGCGACGCTTCGGGCGTTGGGCTAGGATGTGTGTTGATGCAACATGGTAAGGTGATTGCGTATGCTTCAAGGCAATTACGGAAACATAAGAAAAATTATCCAACCTATGACCTTGAATTGGCTGCAGTGATTCATGCATTAAAGATGTGGAGACATTATTTGTATGTTGTCCATGTGTATATTTATACAGATCATAAGAGTCTTCAGTATATCTTCGGCGTAAAAGAGTTGAATTTGCGGCAACGACGATGGTTGGAATTGCTAAAAGACTATGATGTTGATATCCTGTATCACCCCGGAAAGGCAAATGTTGTGGCTGATGCTCTTAGCCGTAGGTCTATGGGAAGTTCGTGTGATGTGCGGCCTGAGAAAAGAGAAATGGCTCATGAGCTCCAGCAGTTAGCTAGCCTAGCAGTTCGAGTAGTGGACTCAGGTAGCATGGGAGCTACCATTCAGAATTCAGCAGTCTCATCGCTAGTGGTGGAAGTGAAAGAGCGACAATACGAAGATCCGATGCTAATGCATTACAGAGATACACTCTCTTCGAAGGAGAAGTCATCATTTGAGGTCTCAAGAGATGGAGTTCTCTGATGTCGAGGCAGATTATGTGTCCTTGATGTGGCAGGATGACGCCACCAAATATTGAGAGAAGCCCATTGCTCCGCTATTCTGTTCACCCCGGAGCAGCGAAGATGTATCATGATCTTAAATCTATATATTAGTGAGATGGGATGAAGAAAGATATAGCGGAATTTGTAGCTCAATGTCCCAACTGTCAACAAGTGAAAATCGAGCACCAAAAGCCGGGCGGATTGTTGCAAGCTATAGAAATTCCAACTTGGAAGTGGGAAGTAATTAACATGGACTTCATTACAGGCTTACCCCATTCTCGACGTAAGTATGACTCTATATGGGTGATTGTGGATAGACTCACGAAGTCAGCTCATTTCTTACCAAATTTAACTATATATGTGGCAGAAGATTATGCAAAGCTTTATGTTAAAGAGATAGTGCGACTTCACACTGTTCCAGTATCTATTATCTCTGATAGAGGAACTCGGTTTACAGCCAATTTTTGGAAATCCTTCCAAGAAGGTTTGGGGTCTCAGGTGAGTCTTAGCATGGCATTTCACCCGCAGACTGACAGACAAGCTGAGCGTACTATTCAGACTCTCGAAGATATGCTACGGGCATATATGTTGGATTTTGGAGGTAATTGGGATGATCACTTACCAGTTATTGAATTTGCTTATAACAATAGTTATCATTCTAGCATCCAAATGGCACCGTATGACGCTTTATATGGGCGAAAGTGTAGATCCCCAATTGGGTGGTTTGAAGTAGGAGAGACTAAATTGATAGGGCCAGACTTGGTCCAGCAAGCCATAGAGAAAGTCAAGCTTATACGGAATCGGCTATTAGCAGCCCAAAGTCATCAAAAGTCCTATGCAGATAATCGTCGAAGGGACTTAGAGTTCCAAGTGAAAGATTGGGTATTCTTAAAGGTGTCGCCAATGAAGGGCGTTATGAGATTTGGCAAGAAGGGGAAGCTTAGTCCCAGTACATTGGGCCTTATGAGATTATATGCAAGGTAGGCGAAGTGGCTTACAAATTAGATCTACCTCCTGATTTGGAGTCAGTTCACCCAGTTCTCCATGTCTCGATGCTTCGTAAGTGTGTTGGAGATCCTACTAGAATCGTGCCAGTAAATGATGTTCAAGTGATAGAAAAGTTGACTTACGAAGAAGTACCCATTGCCATATTAGATAGGCAAGTACGGTGGCTTAGAAACAAAGAAGTTGCCTCAGTTAAGGTTTTGTGGAGAGACAATAACCGAGAAGAAATGACTTGGGAAATGGAAGAAAATATGAAGTCCAAGTACCCGCACTTATTTCAACCCCCGGAAGAGATCTAAGATGAGACATCAAGATCATGAGGTATGTATGTTTTCCATTTTATGCATTTAGGTCATGTGTGGCCAAACTCTATTGCTATTATGTGTGGCCCTGTGAGGCATTGTTATTATGGGCTGTTGTGACAGGATGGTAGTGCCATATTACAGGGGAAACTCTGGCGAAATTTTTATAGAATCCCTGAGAATTTAACATTCGAGGACGAATGTTCTTAAGGGGGGAAGAATGTTACACCTCGGAAATTTTTTCGTTGATGCACAGTAAATAGACTAACGAAGGGCACAAAGTATGCGGTGTTCCGATAGGTAAGAAATAGTATTTGATGACCCTAATTGAGATTTCAAAGACATTCGAAGTAAGAGAAGAAAGTTGCCAAGGAAGGCAAGGTATACGTTATGTATCGAAAAGGATTTACGAGTACCGAATTAATGATGACTTAATGATGTTTTGGAGAAGAGTTATAACGTCCCTTAGATTGTTAATGAGGTGCTAAAAAAGTGTTAAGAAGGTTCCATAAGGATTGGAGATCAAACGAGTCGACGAGAATGAGTTCGGAAAAGCTGGGCATTATAAGGCCCAACATACTGGTCGTATAAAATATACTGGCTGTATGTTAGGCCGTATATTCTGCCCAGATTGGCAGCCTTCACTGGACCAAAAGTATGGCCAAACATACGGTCCATATAAATTATACGGACCGTATGTTGGTCCGTAGAACCGAGACGGGACAGATTGGGAGTTATTAATAAGGGGACCAAGTTCATTTCATTTCATTTCATCCTCACTCCCCTTCTCTCAAGAACTCTCTAGAATATTTCTCCACACCTCTTCCATAAGAATTCAAGAGAAATTAATGATCAACTTCATCAAACCAAGAGAATCAAGTGTAAGAAACTCATTAAGGTTCATCCAAGACAAGAAATCCAAGTGGAAGTGGAACTAGGGTTTTGCTTAAGTGAAGTGTTTCCACCCAAAGTCCATTCCTACACCATCTAAGGTAAGTTTTATGGTCTTTCCACGTTGTTTAAGGTATTAAGAGGTTGAAATACTTGGATTGTAGGAGGAGATAGAAAATGGGTCATGAATGTGAGAATAGTATCATTTTTTGAGTAGTATCTTGGATTGAGTCATGATTCTTGATATGTTGTGATTATAATTATGCTATAATTAACATTAAGAACATGGGATAGATATTATATATGAGTGAATATAATAGTGTGCTATGACCATGGATATGGATGATTTGAAGTGAATTGAGGAATATGGATAATGTAGGTGAATGAAGACTATTGCTATGATGTTGTGAATGTTATTATAGATGTTTGGGAGTTGATATATGATATGGGAGAAGTGTATAAATAAAGGAGATGCTGGCCAATTTTCTCTAGCTTTAGTCAAGTATGCTAAGCTACCGATTATCTAATGTTAGTATAACTCTAATGAAGGTGCGCATCGAAGGAGAACGTTCAAGCGATAGAATAGTGGAACGAAAAGGTATGTAAGGCTAACCCTTCTTTCAATAAGGCATGGTTCCTTTTCCATTTATCTATTCTTTTATGAGCCTATAATGTCTTCTAAATGATTCTATCTTTAAAAACTACTAAAGCTCGTGATTTTCGTTATGTTACGATTCCACTAAATTCCATATATGATGAGTAATCCTCTAAGGATAGATATAATGAAACGATGATAGTAATGATCCCAAAGATGCTTATGAGCTCTTTTGTATATGTGTCTATGTATGACTATTATGTAACACCGAGCTTATATGGCCGGGTATGATATGTATTGCGCGCACACCACTGCAGATGGGTACGGATAACCCTGAGCCTTGGTAGGGCCAAGTACGTATAATCACTGAGCCTTGCCATGGCCGGGTATGTCAACCACCGATCCTTCATGGTCGGCTATGCTACGAATACGACTATGATTATGAATGTGGATACGAAAATGTAAATAATTATGGATACGAATACGGATACGGATATGGATGTATGTATACAATCACGCATTAGAAATGGAAGGTCCGTATGAAAAGCAAGTAAGTGTTATGACGATAGTTCTACCACCTCCCATCTTATGCTATTTCTTATGTTGTCTATTATGCTTCTATAATGATGTTGATTATGCTTTACATACTCAATACATTCTTCGTACTGACGTCCTTTTGTTTGTGGACGCTGAATCATACCCGCAGGTTGCCAGGGAGACAGGCTTGATCCATAGCTTTATTACTCAGGGACTATGTAGCGGAGCTCCATTTCATTCGGAGCAACAGCTTCTGGTATCTATTCTTTTGTGTACATACTTATAGGCATGGTGGGGTCCTGTCCCGCCTATATGATGTGACATACTCTTCTTAGAGGCTCGTTGACATGTGTATATGGTTAGATGTCTTTAGCCTTGTCGGCTTATATTTTGTATATCATTTTGATAGCCTTGTCGGCTTATGTACATTGATATGGGCATAGTTATTGATGGTGATATAAACGTATTGTTGCCCAATGAGATTAGTATGAATGATGGATAGAAATTATGATTAAGCTATGTGGCTCACCTAGATGTAAATGTGAATGTACGTTAAGAGGTGCCCGGGTGGGTTAGCACCGGGTACCCGTCATGGCCCTCCGGTTGGGTCGTGATAGATAAGGGTCGTATAGTTGGTTCGAGTGATTCCTTCTTGTTACGTCAATGAAGGTTTTAATATGGATCCAATTGCTAGCAATAATTTTTATGTATGTCTCATCACCTCGGCAATGTGGTGAGATGGCTTAGACGATCGGGCCAAGATCGGAATCCATGTAGTCACATGGTGGTATGTCGGTTATTAAAGAAAATCCCACTAAAACATTTACCTTGTGTTCTTATGAAGCAAATGTTAAGTTTATCCTAAAGTCAGAGTTGGTTATCTTTTCATGCTTTACTCATAATGTTATTGGGTTGCCCTTCCCTTTATGTTAGTTGTGTTTTACATAGGGGGTACTATTCCACACTACTTACATCTCTTTTGCCGAGGGAGCTGCGTTTCACGATACAGGTATGGATATTCAGGGCGATACGACTCCACGCTAGGCTTCCGTACTTATCAGATTTTGGTGAGCCCCGCTTAATCTCCGAGGCGCAATCTTCTTTTATTTTACATTATTAGTTTTGGGTATGTTGGGGCCATGTCCCGCTAAATGTTGCTATTCGTGATTATGACTTAGAGGATTCATAGACTAGATGTTCAGTTATGCATACGTTTGACATTTTTTTCTGTTTTGGGCTTATGTTCCAATGTTTTAACTTAGAGAGGTTATTCATGAATGGAATTTTTTTTTAAAAAACTTTATATTATGAAAGCTATCTCATCTCATTGTATGTATTTTTCAAGTCATATGTCATGTAGAGCCGGTTCGGTCGATCAAGTTAAGGCACCGAGTGCCGGTTCGCCAGGCCAAGATTCGGGCATGACACCCAGGGTGTTTGTGAACTTCTTTGGCTACATTGTTTAAACAGACACTTTCTTTGTACTACGACACAAAGCTGCAACTGAGCTCAGAATACTGTTCAACATGACCGAGCAAACCATATTGAAATTTATTTGGCACTGCATCAAAGAGAGATTTTACTGGTGCTACCTTGAGTTTGCTTCATGTATCATCAAAAAATTAGCTAGCGGATGTACTTAAAAAAGGCCTCAACAAAAAACAAAAAAAATGCATTCTTTGATTTGCAAGTTGGGCATGCATGATATCTTTGCTCCAACTTGAGAGGAGTGGTGATTGTGCTAATTATTTAACTTGATTATAGGAGATTTTATTTTTCTTTTTTCATAGTGTAATTATAGGAATAAAATATTTTACTTTACTGTAATTGATTCAACAACATAACCAATGAAATCCCACAAAGTGAGCTTTGGTTTATTGTAATTGATTATCTCTTCTTAATTAGTTAGGATATACTTGTATAAATAACCCTCCTCATAGATTGTAAAGACATACTGAAATACAAAAAAAAAAAAAAAAAAAAGAATCTTCCTTCTCAAATTCAATAGAATCATACAGGCAATTCGCAGGAATGCCCTTATTTTGGGGTGGTCTTTAATTTTTGCCCTTCGTTCGAACCCCTTGGTTTCGGGTTCGAACCCCCGCTCAGTCAAAAGTAAAAAAAGAGTTTGGATTCGCAAGTTAGAGATTTGCATGCAAAACTCTGCCTCAGGTGGAATTTTGCTACCTTCGGGCCAAAACTCTGCCTTAAGGCAGAGTTTTGTCTTATACCTCAAGGCAAAACTCTGCCTTAAGGCCTAACTTTGCTACAATACTTTGCCTTACGAAATTGTCTTTTTTCTTTTTTTTACTGAGCCGGGGTTCGAACCCCAAACCTCATAATATTAGGCGAAAGGGGCAAAAACTAAAGACCAGTGCATTTGAAGGGCACTCCACACACAAAAATGGAATCATACCCGAAGGGTAATGAAAGGGAAGAAGAAAGGAGGAAAAGAGGGAAAGTCAATGTCAAGAATTAACCAAAGAGTCAAATACCTGCTTAAATTGCACATCTTCTGACTCCTCTGGACTCAATTCTGTGGTACAGACACAACATTAGTAATACGAGATAGTGTTAGCTTATTCAAAAAATAGAATCATAGATTACGAAATTGCAGATACAGTAATAAATGGGATTCATGGAATGACTAAACCTAAACTGAAACCTCGAGACAGAATATGGCATAGTGGTGTATCAGAAGTACTCCAATCACGTGGAATTAATTAACTATCCGAATGAAAAGCTCTCAAATAAATGGGCTTTGAGTATTCGATCTCTCAGTAACATAAAGGAAATAGGTTAAGCCACCTCATATTACATCAAGAGTAGTGAAAGATAGATCCTTGACATGAACTCCAGTGATGAATTTTTAGAACTCACTCATGCCTTTCTGGTTAAGCTATGCACATGATTTTAAACCCTTGAATGGTTAAGAGTTTCTAATGTTATATGTACAGGACGAAAAATGATTTGTCAAAAGCAAGTCATGTTTATTCAATTGAAACAAGAAAAAGAAGAAAGAGAAATGATCCAATTGTGTGAAGGGTTCACTGTTAGCTAATTGACTGACTAAATTATCGTAACTTGAATAAACTCACCGTATGCTTCTAAAAAGCTCTGGCCTTCAATTGGTAGCCTCATGTCATCTGCAGCCATAACATATGTATTGGTAGGTCAATATGTCTAAATTATTGAGATGATTTCCTATGATCAACATGGAGATTGAAAGTTTTCAGTAGCTCCAAGTCTCAACCCTACAACAATATATATGTTAATCCAATCCAAAATGCAGCATCATACTCATCGAGGCAAGTTCCTATAACGGAAGGAGACAACATTATGAAGTCCGTACAACTTGACAAACTAATGCTAACTTTTCATCATTCTGAACTGTACAAACTCCAGAATCTCAAATCACTTAGGACAAACAAGATTAATTTCAACATATACCTGACATGTATTTGGTGAAAGAATCCTAAGAATATAGTTAACATGTTGATATGACATTGAGTTAAATATGAATATAAATTATGTTACCTGTAGCTCTCAGTGCAGTTGGGCGCCTTTGTTGGGCCATTGCTAGGGCTAATGCTCCGTCTACCTTTAAAAGAATCAAAGAGGATGAAATTAAAATTAAATCAATACAAGAGATTTTGAATAATTCTAACACATATTATATCTTTTATTCCACATCTTAAGCATAGGATAAGCAATTCATCCACACCGTTGACATTATAACTCTGTTTAGTGTTGAGAAATGAAGGTTTAACATCTTACAAGTTATATACAAGTACCACCAGAATAAATGCTTGCTAATCTATTGTAAAACTAGTTTGAAATTATTACTACTTAATTTGGTACCGATCTATTATCTATGGTCCTACATAATTTACAAATTTAACTTTCTCAAACTATTCACGGATTTCTTGCCCCCATATAAATAAATAAAAAAGGAAAAAAGAAGAAAAAGACTGAAAACAAGAACAAAAGAAAAGCTATATATACTTGCGTCCTGGTCGATGTTGGTTGCTATGATAGAAAATTGGTCTAATATGACAAAAGAAGAACAACAATACTGTATCATTTTCTTAGTTTGCCAGAGAAGTGAAGAACAATTATCAGACAGGCAGAAGATAAACATTCATAAAACAAATTTCAATTAAATACAAGTGTGATGCATTGACAGGATTTTTTATGACTAGTGTATCAGATTCTATATAATAAAGGAATGTCTATCTGGCTTGCTCAATTTCAAGTAAAACAAAATTATTTGATGATTTCAGAGGTCTATGCTGAAGAAAAGTTTATATTTTGCAAAAGAAATACACTTTCACTTTAGTCGACTGATGGTCTAGTAAAACTACGTGACGTAACTTCTCAGGATATGCAGGGACGTTTGACCTCAAATAAGCATACTAATTCTGCCTGTATAGAAAAAAAAATTCATGTGCCTCATATAACTGACATTAGTTGTGTGACGTTTCTTTTTATCTCACAAAGTGGACGAGACAAAAGAAGCCTCACATTATTAATGTCAGTTGTATGAGTCACAAAATAATTCTTCTACTTCTATTTCCTTGATCCTTGCTAGAATTGCTTTGGTGTGAGAAAAAATCAAAATTTGCTGGAAGTCTTTCATTCTTTTTGTTGCACTTGTTGAGTACTGTTCACACGTATAAATACGCGGTTTCACTGTTCACGCGTGTTACTGTTCACGCATATAAATACGTGGTTTACTGTTCACGCGTGTTACTGTTCACGTGTATAAAAACGCGGTTTACTGTTCACGCGTTATTTGAAGGTTATAAATAGAGCTCTAAGCTTCATTTGGAATGTACACCAAATTGAAGAAGACAACACATCCCAAAGAGAGAAAAAAAATCTAAGAGAAATACTCTTAGTGAAAGGCCTAAGTAAAAGAAGGTCTTTGAGAGAATTTTCTGTGGTAAAATTCTTGAGTGTAATTGGGATTGGGGTTGTGAGGTTGAGTGTTGTAAACACTTGTAATATTTCTTCTTTAATAAGATGCGCGACGAACAACGTGGACGTAGCTCTCACATTGAGGGTGAACCACTATAAACCGTGTGTGCTATTTATTCTTCGCTTACATCACGGCGTAAGTAGGTTCGTCTAAGGAGGTTGGTATTTAAGTGGTCCATTTGTGACCCTCCAATCTTTCTTGGGAACACCTTACAAAGGTCGGATTTGGGATTTAAATCCTAACAATCGGTATCGCAGCAACAGTTGTGTTGTGATTTAGAAAAGATGGGAGGCGAAGATGGTACGACGTACGGCATCGGTAAATTCGATGGTACAGATTTTGCGTTCTGGAGAATGCAAATTGAAGATTATTTATATGGCAGAAAGCTTCATGAACCTCTGAGTCCTAAACCAGAGGAGATGAAACAAGCAGATTGGAATCTCCTCGACAGACAAGTTCTGGGAGTCATTCGGCTGACGCTGTCGAAGAACGTTGCTCACAACGTGGCAAAGGAGAAGACCACCGCAGATATGATGAAGGTATTGTCTGATATGTATGAGAAACCTTCGGCAAATAATAAGGTATTTCTCATGAAGAAACTATTTCATCTAAAGATGATGGAAAATGCTCATGTTGCTGCACACATAAATGAATTCAATACCATTGTAAATCAATTGTCATCGGTAAAAATTGATTTCGATGATGAAGTACAAGCTCTAATTTTGTTGGCATCCCTACCAAATAGCTGGGAGCCAATGAGAGCAGCGGTTAGTAATTCTGTCGGCAGTGACAAACTAAAGTTCAACGATGTTAGGGATCATATCCTTACTGAGGAGGTGCGCAGGACATATTCTGGAGAGGCATCGACGAGTTCTACTTTTAATGTTGAAAACGAAGGTAAATTTTGACAAAACTACAACCGAAATAAAGGGGCGGATCGAAGTCAAGGAATGGCGGGGGTCAATCCGGACCGGGACGAACACATGAGTGTTGGAACCGTGGAAAACCGAGGTCACTTCAAGAAGAAGCTGCAGGGCGCCAAAGAAGGAGGACAAAGAAGGGGTGGAATCAACGCGCTACGGAAGACATTGGCGATGCGTTGTTGCTATCGGTTGACTGCCCGATAGACTCTTGGGTGCTTGACTCAGGAGCGTCCTTTCATACCACCCCACATCATGATATAATGACAAACTACGTGGCTGGGAATCTCGGCAAAGTTTATTTAGCCGATGGAGAGCCGCTAGACGTTGTTGGCACGGGAGACATTAATTTGAAGATGTCAAATGGATCCTCGTGGAAGATTACAAAAGTTAGACATGTTCCAAAGCCGATGCGAAACCCGATCTCAAAGAGGTCGGCTTGATGATGAGGGATATGATCTCAATTTTGGTAATGGGTCTTGGAAGGTGGCGAAAGGTGTTATGGTAGTTGGTCGAGGAAAGAAGATTGGCACTCTCTACATGACGACTAGCGTCGTGATATCGTTGTCGTGGTTGACAACACAAAGAAGACAGATTTGTGGCATTGTCACTGGGACATATTAGCCGAGAAGGGGATGAAGGTCGTTGGTGACAAATGGCTTAATTCCGAGTCGAAGACGGTGGACCTTCATACGTGTGAGAGCCGCATTCTCGGAAAACAAAAGCGAGTAAGCTTCTCAAATGCAGTGGGAGTGAAGGTCGAAAAGCCGGAATTGGTGCACACGGACGTGTGGGGACCTACCACGTTCCCTCTCTTGAGGATCACACTACTACGTGACCTTCATTGATGATTCAACCAGAAGGTGTGGGTTTACTTTATGAAAAATAAATCCGATGTGTTTAGTGTATTCAAAAGATGGAAAGCCATGGTTGAGAATGAAACAAACCTCAAGTTGAAGTGTTTCGAGGTCCGACAACGGCGGGAGAATACACCGATGGTGATTTCAAACGGCATCGTGCCGATAATGGGATCAAGATGATGAAGACTATTCCCGGAACACCGCAACAAAATAGAGTAGCCGAAAGAGAATGAACCGAACGTTGAACGAGCGTGCTCGAGTATGAGAATACACTCCGGACCGCCTAAGACATTGGGCGGTATGCAGTCAATACCGCGGCCTTCTTAATTAACCGAGGACCGTCGGTTCCCTTGGATTTTAATTCCGTGAAGAAGTCCGGAGTGGCAAGAAGGTAAATCTTTCATTTCTGAAAGTGTTCGGCTGCTTATCATATGTTCATAATGATGATACGGCTAGAAGCAAGCTTGATCCAAAATCAAAGAAGTGTTACTTTATTGGCTATGGTGACACCGAGCTTGGTTACCGATTTTGGGATGAACAAAATCGGAAGATCATCCGAAGCAGGAATGTTGTCTTCAACGAAGAGTTACTGTACAAAGACAAGTTGCAAAAAAATTCAGAATGTCAGGACAAGGAATCAGAAAGAGTCGATTTGAGAGACTTCCCGACACCTGAATACATAATTACGGGCTACAATAGGTACAGCCGAGGAAGAGGAACAAACAATCCGAGAAGGTGCTGATGAAAGTGCCGATTCTGAAACAAATAAGCAGACGCCAATCACAGAACTGCGTAGATCATCCAGGATCAGGAAGCCGATTCACAGGTACTCTCCATCCCTCAACTACATTCTACTCACTGATAGAGGGGAGCCGGAATGTTATGAAGAAGCAATGCAAGTCGATGAATCGACCAAGTGGGAGCTGGCAATGAAAGATGAGATGGATTCACTATCGGCAAATCATACACGGGAGTTAGCCGAGTTGCCAAAGGATAAGAGGGCATTACAAAACAAATGGGTTTATCGGATAAAGGAAGAACCCAATGGAAGCAAGCGTTATAAAGCAAGGCTGGTTGCAAAGGGATTTCAACAAAAAGAAGGCATCGACTATACGGAGATCTTCTCTCCCGTAGTCAAGATGGTGACTATCAGAACTGTTCTTGGACTGGTAGCAAAGGAAAATCTACATACGCAACGTATGGACGTGAAAATCGCATTTCTTCACGGTGATCTAGACGAGGAAATCTACATGCGACAAACCGGAGGGATTCAAAGTCAAAGGAAAGGAGAATCTGGTGTGCAAACTTCAAAAGAGTCTGTACGGACTAAAACAGGCTCCAAGACAGTGGTATTTAAAGTTTGACAGCTTTATGAAGAAAGCTGATTTTTCAAGGTGCGAGGCAGATCACTGCTGTTACTTCAAAAAATTTGAAGACTCGTACATGATACTGCTACTCTATGTCGACGACATGCTAATCGTAGGAGCAAACCTACAGGAGATTGATCGGTTGAAAAAAGGGTTATCGGAAGAGTTTGCAATGAAGGATTTGGGAGCTGCAAAGCAAATCCTTGGGATGAGAATCGACCGAAGCAAGGAGGGCATCAAACTCTCACAAGAAGAATATGTGAGGAAAGTTATCAAAAGGTTCAACATGCATGATGCCAAGCCAGTCAGTACTCCCTTGGCTTGGCTGGACACTTTCGGTTGTCAAAGGATCAGTCGCCGACAACCGAGGATGAGAAGAAGCAGATGGACAAGATACCTTATGCATCTGCAATCGGTAGTCTTATGTATGCAATGATATGTACAAGACCAGACATTGCACATGCAGTGGGAGTTGTCAGCCGATTTATGAGCAATCCGGAAAGCAACACTGGGAGGCTGTGAAGTGGATATTCAGATATCTGAAAGGCAGCTCGAGTTCAGCTCTGTATTTCCGAAAATCAAAAACAGGATTGCAAGGGTATGTTGATGCTGACAACGGTGGTGATATTGATAGCAGAAAGAGCACATCCGGGTATGTTTACACCTTCGGAGGTACTGCAATCTCTTGGGTTTCCAAGTTGCAAAAGATAGTAGCTCTCTCTAGTTGTGAGGCTGAGTACGTTGCTGTGACGGAGGCCACAAAGGAAATGATGTGGCTACAATCTTTTCTGCGGGAATTGGATCAGGACCACGAGGGAAGTGTGCTATATTGTGATAGCCAAAGTGCCATTCATTTGGCAAAGAACCCGGTCTACCATGCTCGAACGAAGCACATACAACTCCGGTACCATTTCATTAGATCAGCTTTGGAAGATGGAGCGCTAGTGCTTGAGAAGATCGCAGGGAGTCAGAATCCAGCAGACATGCTGACAAAGGCAGTGACGATAGACAAACTGAAGCTATGCTCAGCTTCAGTTGGCCTGCACGAAGTATGAAACTAGGAAAGAGTCGTCGCATCGATCAAAGTGTGAAGACAAATTAAAATTAGTCTTCAAGTGGGAGAATTGTTGAGTCCATCGTTCACACGTATAAATACGCGGTTTCACCGTTCACGCGTGTTCCCTCGTTCACGAAGTATAAATACATGGTTTACTATTCAAAAATCGTTCACGCGTATAAAAATGCTTTCATCGTTCACGCGTTATTTGAAGGTTATAAATAGAGCTCTAAGCTTCATTTGGAATGTACACCAAATTGAAGAAGACAACACATCCCAAAGAGAGAAAAAAAATCTAAGAGAAATACTCTTAGTGAAAGGCCTAAGTAAGAGAAGGTCTTTGAGAGAATTTTCTGTGGTAAAATTCTTGAGTGTAATGGGATGGGGTTGTGAGGTCGAGTGTTGTAAACACTTGTAATATTTCTTCTTTAATAAGATCTGCAGCAGCAACGTGGACGTAGCTCTCACATTGAGGGTGAACCACTATAAATCTGTGTGTGCTATTTATTCTTCGCTTACATCACGGCGTAAGTAGGTTCTGTCTAAGGAGGTTGGTATTTAAGTGGTCCAGCTGTGACCCTCCAATCTTTCCTGGGAACCTGCTTACAAAGGTCGGATTTGGGATTTAAATCCTAACAGCACTAACGCAACCTAGCGCGACTGTTTTATTAATTTTGTTGCTTACAAGTCACATAACTTGATTGACCAACACTTTGTTGAAAATAAACTACCAGAATTTATTAGATATAAGGCATCTTGCCCTTCCAGTGTAACCACAAAGGTTAGAAAACATGAAGTTGAAGATTTATTCTAGTTTTTCCAGAACCATAACATAGAGCCTCTATCTTTTCATTATTACCCCTTATTTGTATTATACTCTGTCACCTGGAGACACAATATGTAACTTGCTACCTATACCTGATGTCCTTAAATCATATGTTATTTCTGCGTGTGATGATTGACAAACTTTATTTTGAAATCTATTTATCTTTTTGGTTTTTGGTGTCATATAGTTTCAGTTGGATCACTTCTGATATGCTATGCTATCTTATGTTTTGATGATTTGACAAACCCTAAGGAACCAGCTATGATCAGGCTCACTTGTTGAATTTGGTCAACCTCTTGATATCTCATGTACTGATATGTTAACATGCTTTTTGAAAGATCAGCTACTATCAGTCACTCTACACAAGCTACAGGATTTGAAGGACCACATATGTTTTCAGAAGGACTAAATGAGATCAGGTCCGCAGATATTGCTTGGTCAAATCTACAACTGTAAAGCTACTGACACTTTAGCACTGTAGCAGTACAGCAGTCCATCAGCAGAGTGGCTTGACCAATGGTCCAAAGTTTATGGGCTGTCATCTTCACTCTCTTCCTTCTACATATACAACATCATGTTGAATTAAAGACTTATTCTTCCACAATCAAATTGCTCATATCCTAAGTGCAAGTCTCCACCTCTTGAGGTGCTCTCAAGAACAAAGCTCTAATGAACAGGAGGACCATTTCTCACCACTGAAGATATTTTAAGTCCTTATGTTTGTTTGAGTCTTTGTCTTTTGTTCTATAAATTGTAAACCTACTCTTCTCTTTTCAAGAAGATGTTTGTAGGAATTTTGAATTCTCAGAAGTTGGTTGTAGCTTTTGAGCGGTACACTAGGCTAGACTTAGTCTAGGTGTATTAGTTGAATTCTGAGAAGTTGTTTGTAGGCGGTTTACCTACTTAAGCTTTTGAGTGGTACACTAGGCTAGAGTTATAGGTGTATTAGTTCGCTTGGCTAGAGGTAGTCAAGAGTTACTTATAATAGGGTGTATTGTAAGGGTTGAGGGATTATTTGAGTTAATTCCTAGGTTGCAAGAGTTGTAATCTGAAGTTGTTCGGTGCTAGTGGAGTTGAAATTCTACGTGGTAGGTCGTGGTTTTTAATCCCTTGAGTAAGGAGTTTTCCACGATAAAATCTTGTCTGATTTACTCACTGCACTGCATCAGAGAACTGGTAGACAACTAGGTCTCTCATATACTATTTGGTGAACGCACTACTTATAACAACTTCTCTTCTCTTAAAAATGACAAATTATGTTAAATAACTTATACAAGACTGAGGAACAGCAGAGACGAGGTTTTCTACAGTAAGTTGAATGCTTTGGTTGGAGCACAGATGACTAGTTGTGGGTGTGTTTGATATGGAGGAAAACATTTGCCGGAAAATATTTTTTAACTTTTTCTTATTTTGTTGCTCAAAATGTTATGATAAATATTTTTCTAGAAAAAACGAGTTCCTTAAAAATTAGAGAAGTAGAAAAAAACTAGTTACTTCCTCCATCCCAATTAAGCATTTTAGTTATATAAATACTCTTGAGACAATATTTTTTATTTACTTACCAAAGGCTATAAAATAAATAAGAAAATCACTTGTTTTCTAAAAGAATATTTTCCGTGGAAAAACAATTTCCTCCACACCAAACACACACTATATGATTATGTAATTTTTCTAGCATGAACCAACTTCAATAGAACTTACACTACCTTCGTTATTCTAGGATGCTAGTATAAAATTTCCGGTTAAGAAAGCTGTAAATAGTAGCTATTTGGTCTATTCTAGTAAAATACAACGGTGTTAATATGCAGCTAAAATTTATGTATTTCATTTTTTTTTCAATGAATATCATGTAAAGAAATGTTGGGCCTAACTCAACCCCAAAAGCTAGCTCATGAGGGGAGGATTGTCCGAGTTCATATAATGACTGGTATGGGACTTTTTCACACCCCACCTCACGCCTAGGACTAGACATTTGGTGCATGGGCAATTTAATATAGGGTCCCAACATGGGAAATGAAAATTGGGATGGGTCCTGCTCAGATACCATTTAAAAAATTAGATTTTGGATCTAACTCAACCCCAAAAGCTAGCTCATAAGTGGAGGATTGCTGAAAAGTTGGTATGTTACCCACATCTCTTCTTTAATCTTAGATTTTCTTGTTATGTTTAATTGATAAAATAGTGCATTTACTATAGTTTACTTCAATTCTATAGGTTTATGTGAGTGAGAAGTGATCGAGAAGAAACCAAGTGAAAAACAAGACAAAAGAAGGCCAAATTGAAGAAAATGAGAAAAGTGGCTAGAAGTGTCAAAATGGCCAAATCTGTAATTCCAAAAATATGTGTCTGTATTGTTCCTATTTTGATTGAAAAATTGGGGAACTATAAAAGCAAAGCTTTGGGAAATATCTTTCATCTTTGGTCATTCTTACAAGCTTGGAGAGCTAGGGTTTTTGCACACACACTTGGAGATTGTAGATTTGAAGATCTTAATGAGAAATTTCTTAATCCTTTACTCATTTCTTCAATTCCTTACTATGTATTGACTATCTAAGTATGTCGTATTTCATTCCAATGCTTGAAACTTGTTATGAAAATATACATTGTTAAAGTTTGATTTGAATTTCTTTTTATGCTTATGTATTAAATATTTTTTATTTCAAATGAAGTGGGTTAATGTTTCTCTATTTATTTTTCAAACTTCAATGTCATTGGGTGGTTGCAAAAATTAAATGTGGCCTTTTTACCTTTGTTTTGCTTGAAAAGGAAAGTTAAAGGTTAGGAAAAGATTAAATAGCAAGGATTTGGGGCTTTAAACCTCATCTGATAATTTGAGCTAGGAATAGGAAAGTGAATTTGAGATTCAATTGGTTGTGCTTAATATCACACTTTAAGGCTTGAAATTTTTGTGAATGAAATTCATTGATTTGGTTGGAAGAATTTCAATCAGATTTTAAAAATCATTATCTATTAACATAAACTCGCTCTTAGTTGTAAAATCGTGAAATTCATTGGATCGTTACTTGAGAGTAATTTCCCTATATCCATGCTTGTGGCCATTGTTCATTTTACTTACTTTCTAGGTTAGTTTATATTTTCGCATTAGTTATAATTTTATTCAAAATCGAAATATTATCAATTGTCTAGCTTAGCGTAGAAAGTGATAATTCATTAATTGCTTGATCTTTTAGTATATTGTTTCCTGTGGGATTCAGCCCCGACTCATAGTTGGGTTAATTATATTACATACGACCGTGTACACTTTCTCACTTGAGAGTGGATTTGGATGTTATCAATTTTGGAGCCGTTGCCGGGAAATAATTTGGCGTATTTGGGTTAGTTGGAAGTATGCGTGCTTGCTTTGGTCCAAACTTGTGAATATGTGTTAGTGATTTTTCGTGTTTCATTGTGTTAGTTTTTGTTTTTGTTACTTGTGTCACTATGACATCTTGGAATGAAAATGGTTTTGATGATTGTAACCCATATTTTGATGAATCATGTCCATATTGTGGAGGACCCCACTTTGGCAAGATTGTGAAAATGCTCCCCGAAGAGGGATGTGTGCACCGTCTCAATCTTATGATGGGAATATTTGCAATATATGTGGTGGTCAAGGTGGACATTAGGGTGATTATCCCAATTATTTTGCTTTCCCCCTTAGTTGTTCTAAAGAAAATTCTAGTTGGGCTTTCGAGTTTGGTAGGAACAATGACATGACAAGTGAAGGGAAGAGTGCCAGATTTGAAGGCATCATGGCAATACTCCAAACATATTTGGATCGCAAAACTAAAATGGAGGAGGAGCGAAATCTCGTCCATCAATCCATTTTGAAAAATGGGGAAGCTATAAAAAAGAATGAAAGATTCAAGTGAAGACGCCAATTCCTCGATTGTCATGGATATGTCTACTCCTCAAAATGAGATAAAGAAGAGATTTCAAAGCTAAAAGATGAGCCCGGATTTTTTTGTGACCACGACAAAAGTTGTGAAAGTGAAGAAGTGGTTCAACTTGAAGAAGAAGAGCAAAATCTTGGGGAAGAAATTAAGGAAATATTGAGTAGCATAATGGAATGGAGTGAAAAATTTGGGCAAGTCTTGACTAAATGCGGGAAAAAGTCCAACATGCGGATGATGATAGTATTCAAGACATGGATTTCGCCATGGGTTGATTTTTACAAGCTTTGAACGACTCTCACCATAAAATAAAAACTAAAAAAAAAAAAAAAAAAAAACTTGACAAAGTGGAAATTGTGAGCTAAGATTGGCTAATGAATCAAGCTCAGCAACTTGGAATCGATTGGGAATCACCGTGAATGCATTTCACGAACGATGGAAGAATTTTTAAAAATTCATGTTGCGCAAAGTCAAGAAGTGGAGCTACTTGAAATTGCTATCCGGAAATTGGAGGCCGAATTAAATGAAAAAAATAAGACATCCGATGCTCAATATCAAATGGTCATGGATAGTAGTTTTGAGTTGATTTCAATAGATGCGGAGGTCAAGATTGATTTTGAAGAGCTAATGGTGGAATGCCAACCAACCAACCCACTATTAATGAAGGATGCCGGGATTGAAGAAATGATACTAGAGTCGCATAAAAAAGTTCATGAAATGATTTTTGAAGACTCTAGTTCCCAGTTTTGGGTGAGGATGTGAAGGATGAAGCAAATTTGGAATTTGGGCTTATTGGACCACATTCCAACCATTTTTAAACACTTGTGGGATTACACTAGGTATGTTGTTTTTTATGTTGTACTTGATTGATGATATGGAAGTTGAACTAACCGAGCCCATAGATGATTTTGGAGATGAAGAAAAAACATTTTTTTAAAATTATTCATGCCAAGAAGACAAAATGACATGCCTCAGGCCAAAAAGTGTAAAATGCAACATCCGAGAGTTGGTCTCTTTACTTTTCTACCGCCGCCTCATGAGCATCAACTGAACCTTGATTCAAAGTTAGGGTGAAACTTCATATCCTCCAAGTGGAAGAAAAGGTGGTAAAGTCGTGCCACGTCGTGCCACGTCGTTCAATGTGACGCTTGATGGGAGGCTGTAACACCTCATGGATTCGGGTTAAGGTTTGACTCATAAGATGACGGTATAATGAAACCAATATGAGTAGTGTAGAAAGGGGGGTTTGAAACCTAACCAATTCATAAGAAGTGTCCTTGGGCAAAGTAAAGGCAAAAGCTATTCTACGGAGCATGTTTTCAAGCGAGTTTGCACTAGGTCTCACTTAAATTTAGTATACGGAAAAATATATAAGGAATTTGGAAAATTTTCAAACATGAAAGTTGTATCCATTTGAAATAATGTTCCAACAGTATATTATGGAGGTCAAACAGACATATGTACAAAAAGTTATATACTATTTACTAAATAGTGTTTTGCCGACTCCGGCAGAATTTACGGTCAGTAAAAATGGGCCATAAAATGTCCAGCACACTGTTACAATTTCACGGTATGATTTACGAGCTGTAAAATAATTTACGAGCTGTGAAATGGGCCAAAAATGAGCGTAAAACATGTCCGATAACAAATTTAAAAATTCATTTTTTGGCTTTTTCACTTCATACTTCACATCCTCAAGCCCTAGAACGACCATTCTCTCTTCCCATCATCCTCCTACACCAAGGTTAGCCTCGTCCAAGGGATTCCAAGTGCTTCTAACATCAACACATGAATTCTAAGTGAAAATCAATTTTTCCTAACATAAGGTTTTCAAGAAAACCCATCTCAAGGTTCAAGATTCAAGCTTTTGGAATTCTTCTTCAAAGATTCATACTTTTCTCAAATTTTTGGAGCGATTAAGGTATGTAGGGCATCTATACACGTTTGGGAATGTTATTTTTCTTCTCCACGCCACGTTCATCCATGAAAATACAAAATTCCGCAAACCTAGGGTTTCCATTCTAATTCATGATGACCCTAAGTTATATGTATCATGTTATACCTGTTTGTATTACTAATTTATTATTGTATTCTTGATATTCCATTTTGGTTATTGGGAATCCATCCGTAATCTATGAACACTCATATTTTGAATTCCATGGGTTCTTAAATACAAGTCATGAATCATTAAACTAAATTCCATGAAATCCTGCATGTTTCCATGTTTCATACAAATTATACTATGTATCTATATTCTTGTCAAATTACACATACAAATCATGTTATGAAAATCATAGGCATCTATGCCAACTATAGCCATGTGCATGTTCAAGTTTTGGGAGTAGCATAGATTTACCGAGAAGGCTCACACAGCCTGAAACTACGTATGCCAACGTAGGGTAAGGGTCGATCCACACAGTTAGGATGACACTTCAGACAATCGATTTGATCCTTTCATGTCATGCTTATGTCTCATACCCTGGAAAGGTATGGGATTGCTCTGCTGGTCGGGCCAGGTACCAGATTCCACGTACTCACGTGGTGATTTCATGTTGTTGGCTACACTCAAGCTCTCTCTCTCTTCACACAAACACACACGCGCGCGCACACACACACACACACACACATATATATATATACTTACAGATATTTTAACCATGCTATATTATACTCATGTCCGATGATACCCATGTTCATGTTCGCCTTTACAGTTTCAATTTCAGTTCTATTATTTCATGTGTCATGTTTACTCATTCAGTTGCTTTACATACCAGTACAATTCAAATGTACTAACGTCCCTTTTATTGCCCGGGGGCCTGCATTTCAAGATGCAGGTATTTATTTACAGGATAGCGGATCTGCTCGTTAGGTTCACACGTATTAGCTATTGGTGAGCCCTACTTCATTCAGGGTGTTAGCTTTATTTCGCATTTATATCAGTTTATGCAGTTATGGTATACCAGGGGCCTTATCCCGGTAAATAGTTTAGCAGTCAGACTCATGTCAGAGGTTTTATAGACTAGTTCAGTCATGTCATGTCAGATATGTAGTTAGGTTAGCCTTGTTGGCTACAGTATTATGTTTCATACTACTTTCCGCATTCATGATAAAACAGTATTTTTTTCAGACTTATGATTATTAAATCTCATGTTTTATTATAAACATCCATGTTTAACTTATTTTTCGCATCAGTACATGTTCCTTATTGATTCAGCAAACCATGTGGTTCGCTCGGTCACATGCAACAAGGCACCGCGTGTCGTGTTACGCCCAGACCATGGTTCGAGGAGTGACAAAGCTTTGTATCAGAGCCTAGGTTCAAGTGTCTTAGGGACTCTATGAAACCGTGTCCAGTGTGGTCACTTTTATGTATGTACGCGCACCACACATGTAAACAGTTGATGATCAAGACATCTCGGATTGTCTCACTTCTTTCATACTCTAGATCGTGAAGGTAGAGTAGTGCTTTCAGGAATCCCTCTAACTCGTGCATATTACATATTTCAGAAAATTCCTGCAAAAAGAAAGTACACCAAGAGGAGTTCAGCTACTAGCCAGAGAGCTACTACCAATGTTGCTCCAGAAGTGGAGCCTCAAACTCGGAGGGTGCATCAGATCCAGCACCCCCACCTGCTACTAGAAGGCCTGCGGAGGTCTGTACTTACAGTCCCGCCACCCAGTTCCACTGACATGGATGTTAGGGGAGACATCCAGCTGCTGCTCACCTAAATTGTTTCTACCTAAGCACTGTGTCAGGGAATGACTCTAAGAGCAGGGCTAGTGGAGGGTCGTACAGTTCTAGGACTCAGAAATTTCAGCGTATGAAGCCTCTAGTTTTCACAGGAACTATTAATGGGGAAGATCCTCAAAATTTCATTCATAGGCTTCAGAAGGTTTTTCGTGTTATGCATGCTTCAAAGAAGGAGGCAGCAGAGTTGGGAGCTTATCAATTGCAAGATGTTGCTCATATTTGGTATGAATCATGGGAGCAGTCCCGAGGAGAAGATGCATCCCCTGCAACTTGGGATGAATTTATAGACGCTTTCATTGACCACTTCTAGCCGCTTGAGGTCAGGGAGGCCTATGAATTTAAGAGACTCAGGCAGAATGATGTGAGTGTGAATGATTATTATCTCAAGTTTGTTTCTTTGGCCAAGTATGCTCCGCATATGGTCCCCAATATGAGGGCCAGAATATTAGGAGATTTGTGACGGGCCTTATACCCCACTTGTATGGTGATGCAAATATAGCTGCTCAGAATAAATACATGACCATCACAAAGATAGTTACTTTCGTTCAAGGTAATGAGTACAGGATAAAGGAAGAGGAAGCACTCCAGAAAGAGAAAGACAGAGAATTCAATAAAAGAGCTAAGTCTGTAGGTAACTTCAGTCATGGGGGGGGGGGGGGTGAAGGCAGAAAGTTCTTCAAGAACAAGTCATCAGGACCCGCTCCATCTGCAGCCAGTGCCCTAGCTCCAAAGTTTAGAAATGATCAGAAGAGACAGAGTTTCAGGCCAGCAGGTTCCTATTCTCAGGCTAATGTGGGTCAAAAGACTTATGACATTCCGGTTTGCAGCAAGTGTGGTAAGATACACTCGGTGGTATGTCGCATGGGTATGGATGTTTGCTGTGGGTATGGCCGGTAGGGCCATTTTCAGAGGCTTGTCCATTAGCGAGATAGGGTACCGGAGGTAACATGGCTCAGTCCATGAATTTCGCAGCTTCTCAGAATTCTCAGGCCCAAACAGGGCATAGTGCAGCTAAGTCTGGCAATGTGGGAAGAGGTCAGAACCGCTTGTATGCGCTAGCAGGTCATTAAGACACATAGGCACGTGCAGATATTATCACAGGTACTTTAACAGTTTTCACTTTTGACATTTATACCCTTATTGACCCAGGATCCACCTTATCATATGTAACCCCTTTTGTTTCTAAGAAATTTGGGATGGAACAAAAAAAGTAGCATGAACCCTTTGAAGTGTCCACTCTAGTTGGAGAGTCAGTTAGAGCTAGACGCATTTATAGGGGTTGTCTAGTCACAGTCTATCACCGCAGTACCGTAGCCGACTTAGTAGAGTTGAAAATGGTAGACTTCGAAGTAATCACGGGTATAGATTGGTTGGCTTCATGTTATGCCACAGTAGGTTGTAGAACCAAAATAGTAAGTTTTGAGTTTCCTAATGAACCAGTCATAGAATGGAAGGGCAATTCAGTAGTACCCAAGGGTAGGTTTATTTCTTATCTCAAACCCAGAAAAATAGTCTCCAAGGGGTATATTTATAACTTAGTCCGAGTCAGGGATACAGATACCCAAACCCCAACTCTCTAGTCCGTACCAGTCGTTAATGTTTCCAGAAGCTTTCCCAGAAGATCTCCCTGGAGTTCTTCCCGACAGTGCGATAGACTTTGGAATTTGTCTACTTCCCGGCATTGAGTTGATAACTATTCCGCCATACAAAATGGCTTTAGCAGAGTTGAACGAGTAAAAAGCTCGGTTGAAAGATCTTCTTGACAAGGGATGTATTAGGACAAGTGTCTCACCTTGGGGTGCGCTAGTCCTGTTTGTTCGAAAGAAAGATGGATCCTTACGCATGTGAATTGACTACCATCAGTTAAACAAAGTCACCATTAAGAAAAAGTATCCTCTCCCCAGAATTAATGATTTATTTGACCAACTTCATAGTGCCTAGTGTTATTCCAAGATTAACCTCAGATCAGGATGCCATAAGTTAAAGATTAAGGAACTTGTTATTCCAAAGACCGCTTGCAGAACCCGTTATGGTCATTTTGAATTTCTTGTCATTGTCATTTGGGTTGACAAATGCACCAGCCGCTTTCATGGACCTTATGAACAGGGTCTTCAAGCCTTATCTTGATTCGTCATTGTCTTTATTAATGGCATTTTGGTGTATTCCCATAGTGAGACTGATCAAGCAAAACATCTCAGAATAGTGTTGCAGACACTTCAGGATCGTGAGCTTTATGCGAAATTTTCAAAGTGCTAATTTTGGCTAAAGTCAGTGGCGATTTTAGTCCATGTAATTTCATGTGAAGGCGTTAGAGTGGATTTTCAGAAAATAGACGTTATGAAGAATTGGCCTAGACCCACTTCAGCAACAGAGATAAGAAGTTTCTTGGGTCTGACAGGCTACTATAGGCGTTTCGTAGAGGGGTTTTCCTCTGTCTCAGCTCCATTGACTAAGTTAACTCAGAAGAAGGCCAAGTTTCAATGGTCAGATGCATGTGAACAAAGTTTTGAGGAGTTGAAAATGAGGTTGACTTCTTCCCAGTTCTGACGCTACCAGAGGGAACTGAAGGGTTCGTGGTGTACTGTGATGCTTTGGGAGTTGGTCTCAGATGTAACTTAATGCAGCATGGTAAGGTTATAGCTTATGCATCCTGACAGCTTAAGGCTCATGAAAAGAATTATCCGACTCATGACTTAGAATTGGCAGCTGTGGCTTTCGCACTGAAGGTATGGAATCACTATTTGTATGGAGTGCACGTTGATATTTTCACCGACTACACGAGCCTTTAATTCAAGTAGAGGGATTTTCATATTAAACAGAGAAGGTGGCTCGAGTTGCTTAAGGATTATGATGTAGATATCCTCTACCATCGGGAAAAGTGAAAATGGTAGCCGATGCTCTTATTCGGAGATCCATAGGAAGTTTAGCTCGTGTTGAGGCAGATAAAAGAATTATGACAAGATAAGTCCACCGCTTAGGAAACCTAGGAGTTCGAATCTTGTACTCCGGAGATGGTGGAGTTGTTGTTCAAAGCAGGGCTTATTCCTCCTTAGTGGCCGAAGTGAAAGAGAAACAGTTTAATGATTCCTTTTTACCGTAGCTAAAGGAGGTGATTCACAAGCATAAGACAATGGCTTTCGAACAAGGAGGAGATGATGGTACCCTGAGGTACCGAGGCAGATTATGTGTTTCAGACATAGAAGGGCTTAGAGAGTGAATTATGTGAGAAGCCCACAATTCCAGGTATTCTATCCACCTAGGTTGTAACACCCCGAATTTTTTTTAAATTAACTCTTGAATTTTCGAATGACCATATCTTGATAGCAAGGGTATATTTTACTTCGCACTTCCTGAATGTGAACTTGACGATATTTGGAACTTGTTTGAAGTGTTATGGTGTAGTTATGTAAGATACTCTTATTATTATCTTAGTAAATTATTAAATGGATTAGATAGTTATGTATTTAGGGCAGCCCCTTTTTGTAGTTATCCAAAGGTAAATATATTACCTTTAGCTCATATCCTCTCCACCTCCTCTTCATATTTCGTTTCCTCCACCAAAATAAAATCCCAAAGCTTCTCTCCTCTCATAATATTCATCCTCTAAATTAATCATCAAGACTTGTTTTGGTTGAGCCACAAACTACTCCACACTATTGAGGTAAGTTACAAAACCGTTTTTTTGAATTTGGACGGTGTTAGTGTTTTCAGCATAATACCTTGTATAAAGATTAGTTTTAAGTGATCCAAGATGTTATAGAAAGATATTTCATATCCCTACAACTTTCGTTCAGGCTCCAAAACACAGTTTTGCTTTTATTTACTGGAAAAGGGGTGATGAAGTACAGGGCAGGCGCTGCCCAGATTTCTATTTTGTAAACCCTACATGTACTACTATTAGTAATTTGAGCATATCTTGTAGTAAAAAACTGCTATAGGAGTGATTTAAATTTCTCTGAAACCCCAAGGCATATATCTACAACTTTTATTAAGGCCACAAAGTCTAGTTTTGCCGTTTACCCCTTTGAAACTGAGCCACAATGCAAGACAAAGAGCGCATCTTGTCCAGAATTCTGTTTTGATAGTTTAAGGTGATTTTCACTGATTTCATGTTTAGTTTCGTCGTCTTTGAAACCATTGAACTTAAGTAGATATTTGATTGTGTATTTAAGGTATATATGCTCTTGTACAAGCTAAAAGGAATTGTTTGACGAAGTGAACTTTGGTTGGTTTATGGCGTAGGCGATTTGAACTCCTTGAGTTGTGGTAGAACTTGTTGTGTGGTAAAACACCAAGGTTTGTGTATAAACTTGAACTTGAAATATCTTTATTTTCTGGAATTTTTGAAGTATCTTGATGTGTTGTTTCCTTTCTCTTCATCTTATATCATTGTATGGTTATTATCTCAAGTATTGCAAAATATTCACTAAATCGCCCGCTTGTACGAATTACTTGATCATTTTGCATTCTTGTTGGGACTTTGTCCTTCTTGTTGCGGAGACTTTGTCACCGACATTGTCATGCCTCTTGATTCGGATCTAGCCCATCTTGACTTTGGATTTACATTTCATCTTGATGATGGACTTTTGTCCATTTTCGAGTATGAGTGGAAAGCACTTTCAACATGGCTCTTGATTCTCTTGATTATTGGGTGACGACCCTTCTTGATTTGAGACTTCGGTCCATCTTGATATTGATTGTGCTTGGTGTGATGGCATAACGTACATATTGGGCGAAATTGGTTGCTTGACAAACTCTCTTGAATTGATTTATAAGCTTTCTTGACACTTGAGCCTTCGAATATTGATTTCGACATTTGGAAACTCCTCAAGGTTTGATATTTGATACTTTGATATACTTGTTTACTTGATTTATTATTATCTTATCGAGCTACCTACGACGGATAAAGGAATTGGAGAATCTAATGGCTCCAAGCCCAAAGTTTATAAGTCACTAAGCTTTATGCTTAACGATAGTTGTTTTCTATCGTAGGTGATGTACGGGAAGAGATTTGAAAATGACCATTTGGAGTAGACTTTTTGGGAACTTTAGTGAAGATCACATTTGCGTATGCATCTAGGTCTTGTAAAATTTTGGGGACTTGTACATGATCCATATGTCACACTTATGTATGTAATTTTGGAGGCTTGTTGGACACAGACCATATGCTTGTAACTTGAACTTGGTGACTTGTATTGCTATTTAGGGTGTGGTTACAACCAAAGTCATGGCATGTACTAAATTTACATTTTGTCTTGTAATTATGTATCGAGGAGGAGACTAGTTTTCTTTTGATATTCACACGTTTGAAATTCGTGTATAATATGAACCTGCAATGGTGCTGAATGGAAATATAATTTCATTAGGAAGTTGCTTCAACATTTTGATTATTCAAGAAGGGTGCTACCATATTAAATTGATACTCTGATATTTTATTTCTTCAAGGGATGTTATGAAGTGTTTTGTTAAGAAAGAAAATGTCACAATTTTAAACCTTTTTTGCATGGGCCTATTTCCGCCACTAAATTATTGTGAATATCTTTTGACATAAATTTCTTCTGAACATTGTGAGTGTGAAATTAGCTTTTGTTTCGTAAGTGGCATCCTCCCAAAGGGGGTGCTACATAGGTTTCACAAAGATGTATCATGACCTTAAGGAGATTTATTGGTGGAAGACATGAAAAAGAATGTAGCAGATTTTGTGGCCAAGTGTCCAATTTGTCAGTAAGTGAAAGCCAAGAACCAGAGGCATAATGGCTTGGCCTGGGATATTGATATTCATGTTTGGAAATGGGAGATGATAAACATGGACTTTGTAACATATCTACCTCGCTCATCCCGAAGACATGACTTGATTTGGGTGATTGTGGACCGACTTACTAAATCAGTACACTTTTTGCCAGTCAAGACCACCGATTTAGTAGAAGATTATGCCAAATTGTATATTCATGAAATTTTCAGATTGCGTGGGACCCCAGTGTCCATTATTTCAGACCGTGGTGCTCAGTTCACAATGAAATTTTTGAAATCCTTTCAGAAAGGATATTGGCTACCAAGGTAAACCTCTGCACAACTTTTCATCCTTAGACAGATGGCCAGGCAGAGCATACTATTCAGACTCTTGAGGACATGTTGAGAGTATGTGTCCTAGATTTCAAAGGTAATAGGGATGATCATTTGCCTCTCATTGAATTTGTTTATAATAATAGTTATCATGCTAGTATCAAGATGTCACCGTTCGAGGCTATAGGCGAAGGTGTAAATCACCCATTAGGTGGTTCGAAGTTGGTGAAGAAAAGTTGTTAGGGACAGACTTAGTCTATCAGGATATGAAAAAAGTCAAGTTGATCCAGAAGCATTTGAAAACGACTAAAAGTCGCCAGAAGTCCTATTCAGATGTGTGGCGAAGAGACTTAGAGTTTCAGGTTGATGATTGGGTGTTCCTAAAGGTCTCACTGATGAAGGGTGTCATGAGGTTTAGAAAGAAAGGGAAACTTAGTCCCTGATATATCTCGCCATACAGAATCCTGCAAAGGATTGGTCAAGTGGCTTATGAGCTTGAGTTACCATAAGAATTGACTTCTGTGCACCCAGTGTTTTATGTATCCATGTTGAGGAAGTGTGTGGGATACTCGTTGTTGGTTGTCCCTACTGACACTATAACAGTTAGGGATGGTTTATCCTATGAAGAGATCCCTGTAGCTATTCTTGATCGTCAAGTTCGCAAGTTGAGGACTAAGGAAGTTGCCTCAGTAAAAATGTTATATAGGAGTCAGAAAGTCAAAGAGGATATGTGGGAAGCTGAAAAAGACATGAAATCCAGCTATCCGCACTTGTTTGAGGAGCCAACATCAAGCATCTAAGGTAAATACCTTTTCTATCCATGTCATGTCCCCATATATGTTCACGTCTCATGTTCCACATTCATGTATTCACTACTCATGTCTCATGTCCCAGCGTTCATGTTTTCATGAAATCATGTCATGTCATTTCAGTCTCCATATTCCATATCATGTTTCCTCACGTTCATGTACCCAAGCCATGTCTAGCCGCATTCTTAACCATGACCCATCATTCGAGGACGAATGATCCCAAGGGGGAGATATTGTAACACCTCATGCATTCGGGTTAACGTTTGACTTGTAAGATGAGGGTATAATGAAACCAATATGAGTAGTGTAGAAAGGGGGGTTAGAAAGCTAATCAAGTCATAAGAAGAGGCCTTGGGCAAAGTAAAGTCAGAAGCTACTCTACGAAGCATGTTTTCAAGTGACTTTGCATCAGGTCTCACTTAAAGTGAGTATACAGAATAATATATAAGTAATTTGGGAAAAATATAACATGAAATTGTAGCCCTATGAAATACCTTTCCAACGGTATATTATGGAGGTCAAACAGACATCCTTACAAAAAGTTATGTACAATTTACCAAACAGTGTTCTGCTGACTCCGGCAGAATTTACGGTCCGTAAAAATGGGCCGTTAATATTTTACGGGCCATAAAATTGGCCATAAAAATGCTAAAGATATCCAGCACACTGTTAGGGTTTCACAGTATGATTTACGGGCCGTAAAATGGGCTAACACTGAGCTTAAATTGGGTCCGACAACAACTTTAAAACTGCGATTTTTGACTTTTTCACTTCATTCTTCACATCCTCAAGCACTAAAACGACCATTCTCTCTTCCCATCATCCTCCTACACCAAGTTAAGCCTCTTCCAGGAGATTCCAAGTGTTTCTAACATCAACACATGAATTCTACACATGAATTCTAAGTGAAAATCCATTTTTCCTAACCCAGGGTTTTTATGAAAACCCATCTCAAGGTTCAAGATTCAAGCTTTTGGAATTCTTCTTCAAAGATTCAGAATTTTCTCAAATTTTTGGAGCGATTAAGGTATGTTGGGCTTCTATCCATGTGTAGGAATGTTATTCTTCTTCTCCACGCCACGTTCATCGATGAAAATACAAAATTCCACAAACCTAGGGTTTCCATTCTAATTCATGTTGACCTAAGTTATATGTATCATGCTATACCATGTTTGTATTACTAATTCGTTATTGTATTCTTGATATTCCATTTTGGTTATTGGGAATCCGTCCGTAATCTATGAAAGCTCATATTTAGAATTTCATGGGTTCTTAAATGCAAGTCATGAATCATTATACTAAATTCCATGAAATCCTGCATGTTTCCATGTTTCATACAAACTATACTACACATACGAATCATGTTTACAAGTCATGTTATGAAAATCATGGGCTTCTATGCCAACTATAATCATGTGCATGTTCCTGTTTTGGGAGTAGCATAGATTTACCGAGAATGCTCAGACAGCCTGAAACTACGTATTCCAACGTAGGGTACGGGTCGATCCACACAGTTAGGATGACACCTTCAGACAGTTGATTGGATCCTTTCATGTCATGCTTATGTCTCATACCTTGGCAATGTATGGGACTGCTCTGTTGGTCGGGCCAGGTACCAGACTTCACGTGCTTACGTGGTGATTTCATGTTGTGGGTTATACTAAGGCTCGCCTACATATATATGTATATATGTACTTATAGATGTTTTAACTATGTTATATTATACTGATGTCAGATGATACCCATGGTCATGTTCAGTTTACAATTTCAGTTTCAAGGCTATTTTTTCATGTGCCATGTTTACTCATTCAGTTGCTTTACATGCCAGTACAATTCAAATGTACTGACGACCCTTTTATTGCCCGGGAGCCTGCTTTTCAGGATGCCGATATTCATTTATAGGACAGCGGATCAGCTCGTTAGGTTCACACGTATCAGCTATTGGTGTGCCCCACTTCATTCGGGGTGTTAGGTTTATTTCGCATTTATATCAGTTTATACAGTCATGGTATATCGGGGGCCTTGTCCCGGTAAATAGTTTAGCAGTCAAACTCATGTCAGAGGTTTCATAGACTAATTCAGTCATGTCATGTTAGATATATAACTGGGTTAGCCTTGTTGGCTACATTATTATGTTTCAGACTACTTTCCGCAATCATGATAAAACAATATTTTTTTTCAGACTTATGATTATTAACTCTCATGTTTTATTATAATCATCCATGTTTAACTTATATTTCGCATCATTACATGTTCCATTTAAATAGTTTTGTTAGGATCGGGGAGTTCGGGATAGTGCAGAATTAGATAAAGCAGTAAATTAAAGATAATAAGAAAGATAATATGAGACAAAGATTTAACGTAGTTCGGTCAACTTGACCTACATGCACAACCAAAAGAGAAGCAAATTTATTAACACCAACCGATACAAAAGAGAGTACAGAACAACCAGTTGTATACGGTAAAAATCGGATATATGCAAGACCGGTGACACCGGGGCCGAGGGTAAGATCAAATGAGCACGAGTATGATCAGTCTTTTCTTCAGACCGGGGGATTGCACCAGATGTGGCTGATCCGAGAAAAGAGAAGTAAATCTGTTGGTCCGGTGTATCCGGACCAAACTCTGCGTTTCGTTAGCCCGATTTCGCCAAGTCAAGTTCTCGTGGCCATTAGCCCGGTTTCGCCAAGTCAAGTTCTCGTGGCTGTTAGTTCGGTTTCTCCGTGTCTGAATTGAACGTGACCGTTAGTCCTGTTAACCAGCCGCGGAACCGACGGAACCGCCACGCATCAAGACCGTTCTGCCATTTTGTACTGATAACTGTACGGGTGTCAGACCGTACGGTCTTATCTTATCCTTTAAGGGTTTCTTTCTTCCAAAAGGGCTTTGTGTAGTATGAAAGGCCGATGAGGCAAAACTATAAATAGAGGACATTTCCCTACTTTTAGGGGTTAACTTTTTTAGATCTAGAACATTGTAATAGAAAATATATTTAAGCACTCTCTCTCTCTCTTTCCTTTTTTAGTCCGAATCAGTGGATCTTGTGGCTTGTTTATTCTTTTAACATCATTAGCTTAATTATCTATAACAATATATTCATTCAACATCGATATATATATATATATATATATATATATATATATATATATATATATATATATATATATATATATATATATATTCATATATACATATTATAGCACGCAAATTCATAAGTATTTCACATCAGCAAATATAGATTAAAGTTTACCACATACCCTATACCTCACTTATAAATTCAATTGTTACCTAAATTTGGGGTAAACAGTTTGGAGCCCACCGTGGGGCTAGGATAATAGTGGTTTTTTAATCTTGGCATCTATCTCCTACCCATTAGATTAAGAAATCTTTTGCTGATCTCTGTGATAACGGACCAAATGGCAAGCAGTGGACAATCTGGTCATGTCAACAACAATGAGATTGCGGCCGAAAACGAGAATAGTGGGCTATGGGACCTACCAGCAGATCCCATCGACCCAAATTCTGTTGATTCAAGGGAAGGCCTCAACCGATAGAACATCGCGAACCAAGAGAATGCCACCCAACAGGCCACTGATCCCTTAAATACTCACAATTCAATTACTTTATCCCGGGCACAAGGTCAAAAAGTACCAGATACCCCGGATGAGGTTAACTTACGTTTAATTTTTGAAATGTTGCAGGAACAGAGAATCGCGCCGAACAAGGAATCACAATAGCCCAGCTGCAAAGTAAAAATGATAAAGCGGCCCCGGAGAGGCCGAAAGGCGTCGCTGAACCCAGAGGGGATAAAACTCGGATAGTCGAGAGTAATGGATCGGGAGCCGGTTCATCCACCAAAGTTCTAAGAATGCTCGAAACATTGGCAAAGCGGGTAGACTCAACTGAGAAGATGGTGAAAATATATAACTCTCGGGTGGATCAGATCCCGAGGGCTCCTCCGATTCTAAAAGGACCGGATTCGAAGAGGTACATCCAAAGGCCTTTTCCTCCAAGTGCCGCTCCGAAGTTGATCCCGAAAAAGTTCAAGATGCCGAACTTCCAGAAATACGACGGAACAACAGATCCACAGGAGCATGTGACTTCGTACACGTATGCCATAAAAGGCAATGATGTCGAAGAGGATGAAATTGAGTCCGTTTTGCTGAAAACATTTGGGGAGACGCTATCGTAGGGGGCGCTGACCTGGTATGACCATCTGCCCGAACATTTAATCACTTTCTTAGAAATGCTTGCAGATGCGTTCATTAAGGCCCATGCCGAGGCTAAGAAGGTGTAGGCCCAAAAGGCGACGAGAGTTCGTGAACCGTTTCCAAAGGGAACGGATGGAGCTCCCTCCGGTTCCAGAAGAATGGGCTGCACAGGCTTTTACCAAAGGGCTTAATCCTCGGAGCTCGACGACCTCATTTAAGCTGAAAGAAAATTTGTTGGAATATGAGGCTGTGACCTGGGCTGATGTTCATAACAGGTACGAATCAAAGATTCGGGTAGAGGATGACCAGCTTGAGCTCGCCCTGGGACCCATAAATATGAGCAAAAACTCCAAAAGGTCGAGAAAGGCCTATGACCCGGAGGTCCGATCATCAAGGGACAGATACCGGTCATACTCTCATTCAGAAAAGTTGAGTTTTAGGTTAGAGAAATCAAGGGTTGGCCCCAGTCAATTCTCCGGTCGGGATGATAAATGGACCGAGCGCCCGTCGAACAGTCGAGGTCTATCATTTAGGAGTGATGCCGGGAGTTCGGTTAGCAACAAAGACTTGCCAAGGATATCGGAGTACAACTTCAGCATCAATACCTCGGATCTCGTCTCGGCCATTGGTCTTATCGCAGAAGCAAGATGGCCAAGACCACTGAGATCAGATCCGGGTCAGCGGGATCCAAGCGTGATGTATGAGTACCACGAAACTCATGGGTACAGAACTGAAGACTGTAGCCAATTGAGGGAGGAGGTGGCTCGGTTACTGAAGAATGGCCACCTTCGAGAATTCTTGAGTGAACGAGCTAAAAGCCACTACAAGGAAAGGGAATCTCACAAACGGGCCGAACCGGTGGAACCTCAGCATATAATCAATATGATAATCGGAGGCACAGACGCTCCTCGAGGACCGGTGATGAAGCGAACAAAGGTTTCCATTGTGCGTGAGAAGCGCAGCCGGGATTACGTACCCGAGGGCTCCATCTCTTTCAGCAATGAGGATGCAGAAGGCATCATTCAACCACACAATGATGCGTTGGTAATTTCTATTCTTATTTTTAAATCACAAGTTAAGCGTATTTTGATTGACCTAGGTAGCTCGGCCAACATCATCCGGTGAAGAGTGGTCGAACAGCTAAGGCTACTCCATCAGATTGTACCGATTGCCCGGTTACTCAGTGGGTTCAATATGGCAAGCGAAACCACGAAGGGGGAGATTTCTTTGTCGGTCAACATTGACGGCACCATTCAGCAGACGGTGTTCTATGTCATCGAAGGGGATATGAAGTATAATGCTTTGCTTGGAAGACCATGGATTCATAGCATGAGGGCGGTGCCATCTACACTACATCAGCTGCTGAAATTCCCGACCCCGGAGGGGATAAAAACCATCCGAGGTGAACAGCCCGCTGCCAGGGAGATGTTCGCGGTCGAGGAAACGCCACTCTTTCCCAAAAAATCGGATCTGAAGGATGATGAATCAGTCGGAGGCAAGGATGCTCAATAGCAATTAAAGGGTACGGGTTCGACAGCGGAGCAGAAGGGGTCGGACCCGGGGTATGAAGAGGATGATTTCGGCATACCCAGATCGTTCGTCTTACCGGATGACTCGGATGCAACCAAATCTACCGTAGAGGAGCTGGAGCAAGTCATCTTGTTCGAATATCTACCGGATAGAAAGGTATACCTGGGCACGGGGTTAACCTCGGAGCTCAGGATCAAGTTAATTAAATTTATTTAAGCTAATGTCGATTGTTTCGCATAGTCCCATATAGATATGACAGGTGTGCCACCGAAGTGACAACTCACAAACTCGGCCTTGACGGGAGATTCCCCCGGTGAAGCAGAAGAGGAGGCCCATGGCAGAGCCGAAACACGCCTTCGTAAAAGATGAGGTAACAAAGCTTTTAAAAATAGGATCTATCCGGGAGGTAAAATACCCGGATTGGCTAGCCAACGTGGTGGTGGTGCTGAAGAAAGGTAATAGATTTAGAATGTGCGTTGATTATAAAGATTTAAACAAAGCATGCCCGAAGGATTCATTTTCGATGCCTCACATCGATAGAATGATCGATGCGATAGCCGGGCATGAGATGTTAAGTTTTCTCGATGCTTACTCTGGGTATAACCAAATCTGGATGCACCCGGAGGATCAAGAGAAAACATCATTTATTACTCGGTATGGGACTTACTGTTACAATGTCATGACCTTCGGGTTAAAAAATGCGGGTGCAACTTACCAACGCCTAGTTAATGGGATGTTCGAAGAACAGATAGGGAAAACAATGGAAGTTTATATTGACGACATGGTAGTCAAGTCCCTGGAAATAGAGGGCCATTTAAAACACTTATAGGAAACCTTCGATGTGCTCCATAAATACAACATGAAGCTTAACCCGGAGAAATGTGCCTTTAGTGTCCGATCTGGCAAGTTCTTGGGTTTCATGGTATCGAACCAGGGGATTGAAATTAACCCGGACAAGATCAAAGCCATCGAGGATATTGAGGTGGTGAATAATGTCAAAGGAGTGCAGAGGCTCACAGGAAGGATAGCAGCGCTGAGCCGTTTCATTTCGAGGTCTTCGGATAAAAGTCACCGTTTCTTCTCCTTATTAAGGAAGAAGAATGACTTCATTTGGACACTGGAATGCCAAAAAGCCTTGCCGGAACTGAAAAGGTACTTGTCCAACCCACCTCTGCTGCACACACCGAAGGCGGATGAGCAGTTGTTTCCGTACCTTGCCGTATCCGAGGTAGCGGTAAGTGGTGTTTTGGTCCGAGAAGAATCAGGTACGCAATTTCCTATATATTACGTGAGTAGGACTTTAGGGGATGCGGAGACCCGTTATCCCCACCTTGAAAAGTTGGCTTTGGCATTGGTAAGTGCTTCAAGGAAGCTCAAACCTTACTTTCAATGCCATCCGATATGTGTAGTGACTACTTATCCTCTAAAGAACATCATGCATAAACCGGAATTATCGGGTAGACTGACCAAATGGGCCGTAGAGATTAGCGGATATGATATCGAATATAAACCCCGGACGGCCATTAAGTCTCAAATCTTGGCTGATTTTGTGGCAGATTTTACCCCAGCTATGATCCCCGAGGTTGAGAAAGAGCTTCTGCTAACCTCGGGAAAGGCTTCGGGTATTTGGTCTCTACACGCGGATGGGGCCTCAAACCTCAAAGGTTCCGGACTAGGCATCGTCCTTAAACCCCCCGCCGGGGATGCCATTAGACAGTCGATTAGAACTATTAAATTGACTAACAATGAAGCCGAGTATGAGGCTATGATTGCAGGTTTGGAATTAGCTCGGAGTATGGGGGCCGAAATAATCGAAGCAAAATGCGACTCTCTCTTGGTCGTTAACCAAGTAAATGGCATCTTCGAGGTGAAGGATGAACGAATTCAAAGGTATCTGGAGAAAACCCAAGTGATACTACACCGGTTTAAAGAGTGGACCGTGCACCATGTAGCCAGGGAGCAGAACAACGAAGCCGACGTATTGGCCAATTTGGGCTCTTCGGTCGAAGGGGAGGAAATCAACCCCGGAACCATAGTGCAATTGGTGAATTCGACGATGAAAATGGGCATACTAAAATAAATATGATGGGTCTAACTTGGGACTGGCGTAACAAATACATCGACTACTTGCAAGATGGAAAGCTCCCGAGTGACCCAAAAGAGTCACGGTCACTAAGGACAAAAGCAGCACGGTTCTGTTTAATAGACGAACAATTGTATCGACGGTCTTTCTTCGGACCCCTGGCTAAGTGTCTGGGTCCCGGAGAAACCGATTATGTGATGAGAGAGGTCCACAAGGGTACCTGCGGTAATAACTCTAGTGCAGACGCCTTAGTTCAAAAAATTATCAGAGCCGGTTATTACTGGAACCGGATGGAGAAAGACTAGAAGAATTTTTTCCGGAAATGTGATGGGTGTCAAAGGCATGCCCCGATGATCCATCAACCCGGGGAGTTGCTACACTCGGTGATATCACCTTGGCCTTTCATGAAGTGGGGAATGGATATTATTGGTCCTCTGCCATGGGCACCAGGTAAGGCCCGTTTTATTTTGTTTATGACTGACTATTTCTCCAAATGGGTTGAAGCGTAGGCCTTCGAAAATATTAGAGAAAAGGAGGTTATTGACTTCATATAGGACCACATTATTTGTCGTTTCGGCATCCCGACGGAGATAACTTGTGATAACGGTCCTCAGTTCGTTGGCAGCAAAGTCAATAATTTTCTCGAAGGGTTGAAGATCAAGAAAATTGTATCAGCTCTGTATCACCCAAGTGCAAACGGACAGGCAAAATTCACGAATGAAACAATAATTCAAAATCTAAGGAAAAGACTTGAAACATCGAAGCATCACTGGAGGGAAGTTCTATCGGAGGTATTGTGGGCTTACAGAACCACATCAAAATCAAGCACGGGAGAAACGCCTTTCTCGTTGGTCTACGGGGCCGAAGCCCTCATCCCCGTAGAAGTTGGTGAACCGAGTCTCCGATTCAGACACGCCACCAGTAGGTCAAACGAGGAGGCCATGGCCATAAAACTCGACCTCACGGATGAACTTCGCGAAAATGCGTTGGTCCGTATTGCAGCCCAGAAACAGAGAATGGAAAGGTACTACAACCGGAGGGCCAATTTTTGACATTTTCGAGTTGGGGACTTGGTGATTTGGAAAGTTACTTTGAACACCAAGAATCCCAACGACAGAAAGTTAGGTTCGAACTGGGAAGGGCCATACAAAATTACAGGAATAACGAGTAAAGGGTCGTATCAATTGGACTCCATGGACGGACAACGGTTGCGCAATAACTAGAATGTGGCTCATTTGAAGAGATACTACTGCTAAGGTATGGACACCTACCCTTGTGTTTTTTTTTTTGTTAATCTTTATTTTTTACAGGAAGTCGAGTACCGGATGAAGTCAGGTGTTAGGTCTGAAAACACGTGTTGCACTCTTTTCCTTAGTATGGTTTTGTCCCAAAATGGGTTTTCCGATAAGATTTTTAATGAGGCAACAAGTACAACGTGTTACTTGATAAAAACGAGGATACGTGTCCGGGAACTCGGGGGTATATCCTACGAGTGGGGACTTGATAGTGCTTACCCGATCATGCAACTCGGATAAACACTAGGGGACTACACTATACCCACATCGAGGCTTACCCCGGTTAATAGAAAACGAAGAAACTCAACAAAGAAAGTGAACGCTGTTAGGTGCTACTCCGGAGAAGTCCTCGAAATTTTGTATCTCACCTTCATCTAAAACCGGACCTTCTGTATTAGGTTTCGATGTAAGGACCAAACGATCAGAACGAATCGTGTCCACTTAGTATTTGCTACGGCAAAAACAGAAGGAAACGGACGAAGTCTTCATATCATGTACGTGCAAATACTTGCAATATAAAGATTATTACAAATTCATTTCGGATGTGTCTTCTTGTTAAACACCCTACACCGGTGATTACCGCCGAAGTTCGGCATCGTTTTATCTAAATACCTTACATCGGGGACTATAGTCGAAATTCGACAAAGGCAATAAGGTCGCTTGAACCAAGCCAAAATCTTTTAACACCCTCGAATGGGGATTGCTATATCAAAGATTGCTAAGGCAGGGATTCAGGTGTCCGAACCTAATCTATGATAAATAAACTGTCGAAAAACATCGGCCCTAAAATGCCTAACGTGATTCGGAGACGTCTGAATTCACAGAGCATAAATAAGTCCCACGGGCAAACCACTCGATCAAATCCCCGGACAAAATGTACCGGACGAAGAGAAAAGCCACTTACCGCCGGCATAGTGCGAAAAAATCACTCCGAGCCTTTGTTTGTTCTTTAATGGGATTGACGATTAGGGAAAAAGTCATAACAAGCATTTAGATAAAAGAATAAAGAGAATCGGAAAGAAAATGCACATTCCATATATGAAGGTTTTTACATCCGAAATTTCTACAGAGTTAAAAAAATAAAATGGAGCCAAAAAGGCAAAATAAAGGCCAATGCAGGCCCTGGTATACCCGGTGCGACTAGATCTGGAGTACTCGGATACTGTTCTCTCAGAATCCTCAGAATCGGTATCGAGGGCTCTCTTGGCTTCCTCCTCGATCGTTCTGGCTTCGAGTATCAGGGCCGGGAGGTCCCCAAATCCTTGTTGGGCTTGCTCAAGGGTGGCCCTTCGGGACTTCCACCGTTCATACTCAACCGCAATCGTGGTATGAGCCTCGGCAGCCTCCACATTCTTAAGAGACTCAGCTAAGTCGGCCTCAGCTTGGGCCAATTTAGCCACTAATTCCGACCTCTCTTCATCGAGGATTCTTTGAAATTGAGTAGCCGACTCAAGCTCGGCCTTCAGAATGTCATTGGCCTCGGCTGTCTCCTCGAATTTGGTTTTGAGCTCGTCGCATATCCGGGCCCTATCCTCGGCTTTCCGTTAAAAAACCCTCAACTTCTCCTTGTACTCGGCATTTTCAGATTCAAGCAGCCTATGCCTCTCGGCCAACTTCACGGCATCAGTCTTGACCGAATCAAGCTCACTTCGGAGTTGGGAGATAGTGGCCTCGAGTTCACCGAGCCTCGAAGAAAAATGGGCATTGTCTTGGCTGAGGCCGACCTTATCAACTATTCCAGCCAATTCAGCTTTCAAACTAATATTTTCAGCCTTCGCAGCTTCGAGTTCGGGTTGAAGGTTGGAAAGGGCAGCTGCCCGGTTCAATTGATCCTTCTTTACTTGCAAAAGGTGCTGGAACTTCTTCGTTTCCCAACCCTGGGCATCCAGATGACCCTTAAGGTCGACAACCTCTTGCTGAGCACGGATAAAGGCCTCATTGACGAGCACCACACTCTGTAAAAGAAACGAGAAGTTAAACTTGGATAAAATCGGAGCTAAAGTTTACATTGAATTATGGAAGGATTGGGTGATAAGCTCACCCGGTTGCCCGCGTGTATCCCCTCGTTAATGAGACTCTGCCAGGGGACTCCGACCATCTTTCGCTTATTCGAGTCCGAGATGAGGGGCCTCAGATAGCTTGCAATTCCCACAGGACGGGACAAGAAACTGCAATCCTCGGGGACAGTAACCACGACCGACCTTGTCCTCCTCGGTTCCACGCTCGGGGCCGGGAAGACACGTACTAGGCTTTCCCTTGAATAAATTTTGGTGGACCGGCTAGCTGCCCTCGTGACCCGTGGGGTAGGGAGATGTCCGAAACCGGCTGCTTCTCCGGTTGCAGGTGGTGTATCCGAGAACATGTCATCGAGGTTATCCAACCTCGGTGCAGGAGAGGTTGGAGCAGCCCCAGCGGAGGCAGGTGCCTCGGATGTTGCAGCTGGGTCACCACCAAGCAGTGGGCCGGTATCCATTGGAGCCTCGGTATCAGGGACCGACTTAGCTCTTTGTTCGGCTTCAGTAGTCGAAGCAAGCCCGGATCTTCTAGTCCTTTGCAGGGGAGTCTCCTCAGATGAAGCATCACCTGAAATGTCAACGTATTCAATTGACCTTAAAGGAGTCGATTAAAGAACTTCTTCCCCACCTATGTGCAAAGCCGGAGCTGAAGGTCCTTCCTCGGCTGAAGGAAATGGCGGAATGGTGGTTTCCTCCTTCGAAATAGAGGCGATGGAGGGGGCCACACCGACCCTTCGAATAAGGAAATCGGGCTCGGTTTCATCCCTTAGAGTCCGAACAACGCTCTTTGCCTTCTTCTTCGGTTTCTGACCTTTGTCCAAGGGCTTTCTCCGCCTTTTGTTGGCAGCAGCAATAAGACGAGATGTCCCTCGCCGAATCAAATTGGATGCACCGCAGCTTTGAGCTCTCTGGCGGATCGGTCTTGGCTCCACCGAGCCCTTGGGTAAACCTGAATACCGAAGAGATTATAAAAGGAAAAGGAAAAAAGTAGAATATACAATGTATTCCAATTCAAGCTGAGTATTACCGTGATTTTGAGAGACCCATCGGCCACGCGACATGTCCCCCCATGTCCGATTTCATGGATGTGTTGACCGAGGAGTGCTCCAACCCATTCATTCATGTTCCGGACGGCCGGAGGTATCCATGCTACGGCTGATATAAAGAGAAGGGGAGAAATCGTGTGAATACAAGGGAGCAAGTGTTTGACAAAGCATGCAAGAATAATTATTGAAGGGAGAACTGAGAAACTTACGATTATCGTTCCACCTCTCCGGAAAGGGCATATAGTCAGCCAGAATGATGTCCGTGGTCCTCACCCGGACGTAGCGTTCTAACCAACCTCGATCTCTGTCTTCATCCATCTTCGAAAAAATTGGGTTCCGACCTCGCTTGGCGAGCTTTATCACGCCCTCTCGGAATAGCCTCGGGGAATATAAATGGATGAAATGTGTCATCATAAATTCCTTTTTTATATTGTTGGCCAACAACCGGAGGCAGGCCACGGTCCTCCAGATTATCGGACCAATTTGGGCCAAGGTCACGTTGTATGTCCGGCACATATCCAAAATAACCGGGTCAATTGGGTGGTTGAGCTTAAGTGTAAAGGGATAGGTGTAAACATACAAGAAGCCTTCCCTATGATCGGCGATAGATTCTTCGGGCCCGGGGGCGAACACTTGAACCGGACTGTTATCCCATCCGCAATCAGCCCAGACCTGGTCAAGATTATCCTCGGTAATAGACGAAGGATATCGCCTTACACCGAACCCTCTATCCTCAACCGGAGAAGGCTTCTCGACTTCAAATTCTTTGTTGTAGTTGGGTTTGGACAGTACTATGTCCGAAGCGGTAGGTTCAATGAAGGTTTTTCCCTTGGGTTGTGAGGTTGGCTCGGCTCCCAGAGAAGAAACCGAGGGAACGTCCTGGGAGGTAGTTTCGGTGTTGGCAGACATTTGGGATATGTGAAAAGGGAGGTTGGTGAATTTGAAGTAGGAAATGAAACCGATGATATAAGGAAAGATTGAAAGGGCAGTTGAAGAGTTCAAAATGACGAGTGAAAGAGGAAACAAAGGAGCACTTTTGATCAAAGAACAACAATGGAGAAGTTGGAAAAGTTGGTTTATGATCACAATCAAAACAAGTGAGAAAAGGAGATGATCACGATCAAAACAACTGAGAAAAGGAGATTAAAACGATTGAAACAAGTAAGAAAATGGGAGAGGAAAACGATCAGAAGTGGAGAAGTAAGAACGTGAAGAAGTGAAAGTGGTAAAATGAGAGGGTTAAAAGCCTTATACAGGCATGGGAGACTGTAGTGGTTACAGAGTTCAGCCAACCGGGGGGGTGCCACGTGTCCCACAATTAATGAGACGTGATATGAGGCGACGTGGGTTACGGCGGTTCCGAGGTCGCCGGTCATTCGGGCGAGACTCGTGGCCGATGTCAGAGGGACGTGACACAACTGTTCCCGCCAAAATTAAAAGATAAGAACGGGCTTATGAAACCACCGATTTTGTGACTCATCCACTTCCTGTTACTCTGGTAAAACTACGGTCCGGAAAATGTGGGGACTATCTGTATACGGTAAAAATCGGATATATGCAAGACCGGTGACACCGGGGCCGAGGGTAAGATCAAATGAGCACGAGTATGATCAGTCTTTTCTTCAGACTGGGGGATTGCACCTGTATGTGGCTGATCCGAGAAAAGAAAAGTAAATCGTTGGTCCGGTGTATCGGACCAAACTGCGTTGCGGTTAGCCGGTTTTGTCAAGTTAGCCCGGTTTCGGTTTCGCCAAGTCAAGTTCTCGTGGCCGTTAGTCCGGTTCCTCCGTGTCCGAATTGAACATGGCCGTTAATCCAGTTAACTAGCTGCGGAACCGACGGAACCGCCACGCGTCAAGACCATTCTGCCATTTTGTACTGACAACCGTACGGGTGTCAGACCGTACGGTCCTATCTTATCCTTTTAGGGTTCCA
>NW_026727301.1:120000-130935 GCF_029784015.1 Lycium ferocissimum
TCTTTCTAAATTAGCTACCTAATTTTGTCATGTTTGATCCATGCATCAGAAATCAAGTATGTTTGTCATCTTTTTTAACTGAGAAATCACTAAAAGTAAGTGATGCAAAGTTAGAAACTCGATGGATAATAGGCCTGTTTTTCTACCTTGCTACACTTAATTACCATGCTTTTGCCTACGGTAAAGTTCGGAATTGTGATGTGCGTGCTCTTACCGTTAGATAAAAAATTTGGGGGTTCTTTTGTGTCTCATTATAAATTATATAAATTTTACAAAATAAGTTTAGGGCCCTTTTGATATATTTTCGCTTTAGGCAACCAACATCATTGAGCCGCCCTTGCATAGAGCTACTCTTGCACTTCTGGAATCAGTCACCATTGAGACTCATCCATTTATCCTTGGTGCCAAAGTATTTTATTGACTTGGGTTAGATGAGAGTCATTTTATCTATTTGTTTTTGGTTTTGTTTGCAATATTATAATACCATGCGGATTCTGTCTTCATTGTCCAAAATGATCTTTTTTTTTCTTTTGGCCTTTTCGTGGTCGGGGCTTTGGGTTGGGAAGATAGAAGCTTTTAAGACGGATATTAGGGGAATATAAAAGTTAATTTAATTATTAGTATATGATATTAAAATAATTAGTTATTCGCATGTTATTTAAATAAATAATTTGTATTTACTAAAAATAGTTTTATCTAATCAATTGATAACTTAATGTGAATTGAGCTTCAAATTAATTAAAATTTGAATTAATTTAAAATTAAAATATTGCAATAATATTCTAATTTTGTGTTAACAACTTTAACTTTAAGGTTATTTCAGTCATTTTAAGAGAAAAAAGTGTTTATAAGCACCTTTTACCAAACACTTCAACGACTTATTTTCAATTTCAGCACTTCTATCCAAAACACATAAAAAATTTAAGATGTTTAATATTTGTCCTCATGTCGAAGGTCCGGATCAATCAATCTGAATATCTTAATTAGAATCCAAAAACTACTCCGTGAAAGAGTAGGATTATGTAGAATATATAAAGATTTTTGGAAGTGCGTAAACGAAAATCCATAAAAGAAGTTGAAGGAAAGAAAAGAGTGTGTAAAAGACCTTGAGTGATATCAGTTCTCGAAGACCTTTATCCACAAGTAGCATGCTCTCCACATTCCCATCTCCTAAAAGTTCATTCAAATCACGCGGAAGTGTTTCTCTTTCATCTGGATCGTTGTAAACTACAAACAAAAAGAAAAAAAAAAAACTGAAATTATAAGTTAAACAAAACATGCTTTAAATGTTTTCAGTTACAAGAAATTATTACATATATTTTTGAGAAAGAGAAAAGATCTCACGTAATTTCTCATCTTTAGCTTTTTGTCCTGCCTCCAACACCACTTCCAATGATAAAGGGGCAAGGGATGACCAGTATTCTTGTTTAGCTCCAGCTATGTCTGTGTGAATACCTGCATGATGTTTAAATTAACATGAATAACCCAAACGGGAACGAAGACAAAAACTAAAGCATCTCCCATGCTTATAATATTAACGAAACATTGAGGCTTATAACTCCAATGCTTCAATGGTTAAAGTAAAGCAGCTCCCATGCATGGTCTATCTTTATAAAATGAAGTAAGTTATTGGTCACAGAGTTTTATTGTCTAGTATAGATATATAAGTAGGAAAAAGAATATAATAGTATACCATAACGGACGCATAAACTCCAATAGCGTGCGAGCCAACACCTCTTGAGAACAACCTCTTCCTAAGGTATAATACTGTGAATTACATAAGTATGCAAAGGGAAGGGGGGAAAAGTTCCATATGAATTAAGGCCACAAAATATAATCACATACATACCATCTCCTCTTGATTCAGTATCATTCTTCGGGTCATAGTTCGCAGGGACTACGCTAAGGAAAAAAGAGAAAATTAGAGATGCGAGATATATATAGTTTGCTTATTATGATTCATGCTCATAAGAATATTATGATTAAATTTGAGTCTAATTCTTTTGATATGGTGGACAGCACATAGGAATAAATCACGATTACAATAACTGAAAATCCTTGTGTACTCTATGACCAAGTGTATTGAAATAATATGGCATTATGTCAACATTTTCTCCTTTTTCTATCTCCAAACTTTTGAATTTTCAGTATATTATGTTCTAAAACTTGTTACTATCAGCTATCAGAATGCTTCAATTAGAAAGGCCTCACATCCAACTATGCATCGTGAAATAAAGATTGCAAAGCTAAAGAGGTGGGGATTCTCAAACTTTTAAGGTTTGTTTTTTGTTTTTTCTAAAAGCAAAATATTTTAAGTGGACTTGCTAGTCCATAATTTAACAAAAGTGAATTATTCCGAAAAGAAGAATGCAAATATACAGGATGAAGGTTACGAATACCTCAGCTTCTGTCCGAAGAGCTGCAAGCTCGTCACCCTTTCCACCATAATTTTGTGCTGCAACTTTTAGAGCAGCCTGTCAAGTACAAATCGTAAATTCCCTCAGGTGGATTAGCTGAAATAAAAATGATAATGTCATACTTTGTGGAGGAGGAGGAATTGTGATAGATCAACAAGGAAACTTCACTTTTGCCTACTCAATCTTCCTAGGACAATGAACAAACAACCTAGCAGAAGCTGAAGCTATGTTGGGTGGAATGAAAATGTGTGCCAATAGAGGCCTTGACATGGTCCTTGGGGAGACAGACACTATGGTTCTATCAAAATACATAAGAAAGGAGTGGAAATACCTCGGGATTATCACTGAGCAGATCAAGATGATCCAGAAGATAGATGAAGATCATAATTTCTCCATCAATCATTGCTTCAGAGAGGCTAGTAAGCGTGCACATAGCCTGACAACCCTTAGTCATACGATTGTGGGAATCAAACTTTTCATCCTCTTCTCTGATCTACCTAGTTATATAAGAGGGATGATCAACATGGACAAATGAAATCTCCCCTCTTTTAGGACTAAGCCTACAAAACCTCAGAATATTATATATGATCACACTTGAACATATTTTGTCTATAGTACCTCCACAATAGTAATTGGGTTAGGATTAGTTTAGGAGTCTCACCTCAATGATCATGTATAAAGGTTGAGATGACAAACTCAAATTGTATTAATGATCAAAGGAGACTTTAACTTATAAAAAAAAAAACGCCATGCCTAGTCGGACACTGTCACAAAATTGAGATGGAGGAGGAAGTACTAATTCTTTGAAGTTCTATATTTAGCTAAAGTGTATTATGTAATATAAAATAAGGAAAAATGCATCAAACTCTCTAGCATACATACCTCCCTTTGTTGTAGAGCTGCTTCTTTCCTGTATAAAGGAAAAATAAGACCATAATGAAATTTAGTCTACATGATTTTAGAATGAAGGACAATGTTGTTTGATTATGAAGCTTACCTGCTTAAAAGACGAGCCTCCATTGACACACCTTCCCCAAGACTAGCAACCTAAAAGCAAGACATGTTAAGCGACTCAAATATAGTGACGCTCATCAGTTTCTAGCTCTTACTTTCAGTAGTGGAATAACTCAAACCACTGCTAGAACCCGTGTTCCGGCAGCGGTATTGCAATGTCTGCAACATACAGTCTGAAAGCAGAGGAGAAAAACTAATTAATGCTCGAAGGTAACAAAAAATGTCCTTGAAGATTTACCTGCTGCTCTAGCTGTCTAGCCCGTGCCTCAGCTTCTTCGCAACGCTCTTCTGCAAGTCGAAGCTGAAAGGATATATAAACGACCCACTGCCCGTGAATGTGATGAATTGAAATGATAAACTAATTTTATCAGGAGACATTAGCTTTACCCGGGATCTTACATATCCAACTGATTGCATTTGAGAAGGAAGTTCTTCTTACCTTTTCTAGTAAACTTTCATTCTCTTCTTGAAGCATGTCAACCTGCATTTTGGATCACATCTCATCAACATCAACAATGTAATTAGAGATCATGGAAACTCAATTGAGATTCTATAAACAAGAGTAATTTATTAAAAACAAAATTGTTAATTGTGTTAATTAATAATCATGATTTTAAGAGACTTTATTTTCCCTTTTTCCAGCGTAATTATAGGAATAGAATATTTTTGTATTGTAATGTGTTGTCTTTCTTTAATAAGTTAGAATTCGCTTGTATAAATAACTCTTCTCATGAGATGTAAATACGTAAAGGAATACGAAAAATGTCTTCTACTAAAATCTACATGGTATCAGAGCCATTGCTTTCTTTTGAGGTGACTTAATTATCTCCCTCTGGAGAATTAGAGTTTCGTTTGTATCAAAGAGGTTGAGTTTTACTCCTTAGTGGCTGGTCGTGACTCAAATCCTTTTCAGTCAGTATTTTGAAAAGCTTAGACCACCACAGGCTTCTGTGCGATGACGTGAAAATCCAGTAGCTCCGAGAAAGAGTGTCGCACGTGCTGTAACACACTAACAACAACCCCAACTCCAGCGACACTTGGATCTCACACGCCGGCGCAGGGATCAGTTTCTGATGATTTTTCAATGAGATTTTTATGTGTTTTATTTGCAGGCCTATTCTATGCTCAACTATACAAGTTTCTACTTTTCCTGTATTAAAGTTAGGGTTCTTGCGAGACAATAATTCCGGCAAGGCAATTTGATTTCAACAATTTTTCCAGCCTTTCTATTCTTATGGGGACAGGTTTGAAAAATAATTTCCTTTTAGAGTTCTAGGAATTCTGTTTGCTGACTTCAAGCCCTATTATAAACATGCGAGACACAAAGGTAAAGAATAATTCTCTTTCACAAATTAGTGTTGTGAAACTAGGTGGGACTGGTAATTTCTTGTTTGGTCAAGGTCGTGTTTGCTATGTATTAAATCTTGCAAATTTCTTGGTCATATTAATGGAGAGAAGAAACAACCATTGTATTTGCTAATGGTATATGGGGTTCCGAGAACTCACTTGTTGCGACATGGCATTTGAATACAAAGCCCCGAATCTCTTAGCAATATTTATTGCTTGATACTATTGAAAAGATATGAAATTCAACTACGCACACTTACTCTCGAATGAATAATGATGCTAGATCTTTGAGATTCGAAATATAATTCATGCCACTAAACAAGGTGAGTTGGCTATCACTGATTATTATTTTAGTTAAGAGGGTTATGCAGGAGATTGACTATTATTAGGATATCCAAGCAAAATGTACTGTGATGTTGTTCTTGATGTGTCGTGAAATTACATGTTTTTCATACCCTTTCCTTAAGCTTTTCTAGCCCTTTAAGTAAGTTTTAATGTCATTTATTATGTTTATTTTATGTTTTTAGGAATTTGGAGTTGGAAAGTCAAGAATTGCAAAAATTGAGAAAAAGACCGTTTTGCTGGCCGTAGAACCGTTCTACTAACCGCAGAATGTGTAGCGGAATTGGACAGAAATTTTGGACCATTTTGCTGACCATTCTGCTAACTTTGACCAATTATGCTAACCCATTCTTCTGACGGCAAAACGAGTCTGCTAGTAGCAAAATGGGCAGAGGGATATTTTTGGCAGATTTTGTAAAATATTTTCTTTGGGCTATAAATAGAACTTTAGGTCATTTTAGCCATGGCAACTCATACACCAACTCACATGAACTCATTCTCCAACACATTTTTGAGAGCTTAGAAGAGGGAGAACAAGCTTTGGAAGCTAGTGTTTCATCACCCATCACCTTGGAAGTGAATATTTGAAGCCATTAATGAGCATTTCTTACTTCATCCTTTTATTATCTAGCTTTGTATTGTAATATTTGGTGTGTTGATGACTTTGGACTACAAAGTTGGAAGACTTGTTGAGTAGTGTTTGTACTTGGCTCAAGTTGCTTATGTGATGTTTTATTTACCATTGTTTATGAAGAAATCATATTGTTGCTTTGATTAATCTTATTCTTGAATGTTTCCAATGAGATTAGCTAAACCTAGGACTTTCTCATTTATCCTTAATTAAACGCGAGAAAGGAAATTAGGGATTGGGTTAGATTAGTTATCACGACTTGAGGCTTTGAACCTCATCTAATGGGTCTAACAAAGAGATTAAAAAAACCCTAATGTAGCCTAAAATTGAAATATGATTAATGTTTCTTAGCTTGATTCGAGAGAACTAGCTAAGATAAACCCGCTACATAGTCGAGAGACATTGGTGGGTAATTGAGATTCCAAGGCTGAGAATACTTGATTTCAAGATAATTAATGATGGTGTAATATTGCATTGGATCGTTAGTGAGTTTAAATTAAATTGTTATGTTCCAAAACCCCAAATTTCCATGGCTTGTGCTCCCCATTAGTTAGTTTTATCTTATTAGTTTTTTAAACAAAAATCAAATATTGAAAATCATTTGTCTTAGCTTAATTGGTGACAATTCCTTCGCTAGCTTAATTGCCTAACATATTGGTCCCTGTGGATTCGACCCTTGCTCTTAATTAGGTAAATTATATTGCGACGACCATGTACACTTTCTTTTTGAGCAATGAATTTGGACGTTATCAATTCTCTTTCAATAATTAGTTGAAGAGGAAAGGGTCTTTGATTTTTTGGCCAGTTTAAACCAAGATTATAATTAGAACAGGGTTCAAGTTCTTATGAAAGTTCCTTTCCTAAGGGAGGCATCCTCCGATGTTCAACAAGCAGAGAGTCGATGAAGTGTCACTTGATTTAGGTTCCAATTCAAATTTCTAGGTTAACTTTCTCTCATGTGCAACTAAAGGTGATCACTTCTGATAAAGATCACTTTCACTATTATCATTATGAAAAGCCAGGGAATAGAGAGGAGACATGTTGAAAACTACATGGGAAACTAATAGGAGGTCAGGGGGAAAGCATGTAAGTCAATCAAGGGTTCTAGATAATATTGAGGAATATATGGAGAGATCTAGGGGAAATTTCGAGAGAAATTTTATCTTCGGATGAAATTCAGCATCTTCGCCGACTTCTAATCAAACTTAACTCACTTTCTATTGCCATATCTAATTATGTGCAATAAGGTATTGACTTTACTGCTCACTTTAATTTTTAGATTGTTGATTCTTGTGCGAATAGACACATAACAGGCTTATCCAAAGGCTTACAAAACTGCTTTCCTAGTCCCAAAATGAAATTATGTCCCAATAGCCAATAACTCTCCAATTCTTAATCTCTAGAATAGATTCTACTGTTTCTACACATGATATTACATTATTATCCATATTTCATGTAAATGATTTTCCTGTTAAAATGTTATATTTCAGCCTCATCACCAAAGAACTTATTTGTAGTATCGAGTTCTTCTCTGATCATTGTGTTCTTCAGGATCTTTAAACAAGGAACAAGATTGTAAGTGGTAAACTTCATGATGTTTTATACGTGTTTGATGGGATTCGAGAGTCTAACCAAATTTGTTTTTGAGGTTATAAGGATGTCAACCAAGAAATAATCCAGTTGCGTAGGCGGTTGGAGAACCAATCCTTTTCTATTTACAGAGTTATATCCTAGTTTGTTTTCCAGAACTGAATTTTGTCTCTTTGTTTTGTGATGCTTGTGAATATATCAATCATACTAGAAACTCTTACCCTTTGAGTGATAACAAAAGTACACTCCTTTTACGATTATTTATTCAGATATATGAGATCGTACTCAAATTTGTTTTTGGATGTATTGATGGTTTGTTACCTTTACTGATTGTCACACTAGGATGACTTGGGTGTATCTGTTTAAGGGAAAAAGTGAGATCTTCTCTTGATTTCAGCCATTTCATAAGATGACGTGTACTCAATTTGAGGCTAAATTGAAAAACATGCGAACTGGTAGTGACACAAAATACATGGATAATAGATTTTGGGCTTATCTGGAGTCCAATGGGATAATCAAACTCTACTAGTTGTCCCTACACTAGTGCACAAAATAGGATTGCTGAAAGGAAAAATAGGCATTTGTTAGAAGTGGCAAAATACTTATGTTTACTGTAAATTTATCAAAAACCTACTGCGGGGATGCTATTCTAGTTGTTTCCTATCATATCAATTAAATGTCTCCTAAGACCCTCAATTTTTCAAAGGATGAGAATAAATATATTCCGTCAAAGGTATTTGTGTGTTTTCTTTGTTAACTGTAGGAATTTGACTTGATCCTAGACCCTTTAAGTGTTCTTTATTGGGTATTCTCCTACACAAAAAGAGTGCAAGTGTTTGCATCCTCCCTCTAGGTGACTCTTTATCAGCATGGAGGTTATCTTTCGAGAGTCTGCGTCCTATTTCGGTAATACACCATCACTTTTTCATGGGGAGATAAATAAAAAGGAAGATATGATGCTTCTAGTTCCACCGTTGAAATCACTACCACAGGGGAGAGTTAAGTTGGAGAAAGAATGCAGGGGGAGACTATGGGGCGTTCGGCTAGACCTGATTTGATAACTTACTCAAGGAGAAATAGAATAGAAGAAGCTGTTATGCAATCTACTAAAGCTAAATCCTCTTCTACTAGTGAGTTATCTACATTTCCTAGTAAGTTATATTTGCATATTTTTGTTAGGAAATTAAGATTTCTCTAGAAACTCCAAGATTAGTAGATATTTTGAGTTTTGTAGTAGTCTAGTTTTTTTTGGTTAAAATGAGTGGTGGTTAGTGGCCACATAAGTACTTAGTTTAGTCTGAGATATTTTTCTTATTATGTATTTTGTAATACTCACACTTTATATATAGAAAGCATGTGAAATGAAACAATAGAAAGCATGTGAAATGAAACAATAGAGAGAGAAAACATAATTCAGAACTTTCTAGTCTTCTCCTTCTTTATCTTCAACATTCCTATCGCAATTTACAGCTGCAATTTCTTTACAGTTCCTCGGTGAAGCTTTGAAATTTTTCTTTCTTTTCTCACTAACATGGCATCAGAGCTTATTTCCTAAGGGATTTGAATCAAAGCTTGTTACTTGGCTTATCTTATTTCTGGAATTTCTTGGATTTATTTGCTGGGTAAAATCATGGCACCTGAAAATCAACCAACGATGGGTCCTCCGATTTTTACTGGCGAGACTTATCACATTTGTGCCATCAAGATGAAGGCTTATCTAAAGGCTCTCAACTTATGGGACGTTGTGGAGAGAGAAGAACCTGCTGTCCAACCTTTGAGAGTATGCAACTCTGAATGAAATTAAAAAGTATGATGAGTTGGTGACTAGATCTCCACGAGTTATCTCTGTCATACATTCAAGTCTTACAGAAATGATGTTTACAAGAATCATGGCTTGTGAAATAGCTAAAGAGGCCGGGATAAGTTAAAGGAGGAGTTTGAATGTTACACCTCGGACATTTCATGTCATTGTGCTGTGAATAGACTAACACAAGCTTAAGGTGAACATGAAATCCATATGAACTTAAGGAGGGTATTTGGTAGTTTAAAAGTGTATACTATAAGATTTTTGAAGTATTATAAATCGGAGAAATTAAGTTCGTCGAAGGAAGTAAAGTATAAGTTGTCTTTGTGAAGGTTTAGCGATCATCGAGGTAACGATTGTTTAGTAATGTCTTGAGGAGAAGTTATAGGGCTCCTTAGATGGTTAATGAAGTGTTACACAAGTGCCAAGAAGGTTCCATAAGGATTTGAGATCAAACGAATCAACGAGAGCAATTTCGAAAAATTTGAGTTATACGACCACTTATACGGTCCGTATAAGGGTCTGTATAACCCTTCCAGAGAAGATCAGTCCCTGGTGGTATTATACGGTCACTTATACGGACCGTATAAGTGTCTGTACAACTCAATTGGGTCACTTTTTTCAGATTTTTCTCTTTTTATATATATATGACCCATGATCATTTAATTCACTTACCATACTCTCCACAACTCTTGAAAGCTCTAGAACATTCCCCACACCATATTTACACAAATCTAAGGGAAATCAAAGATTAAACACCAAGAATCAAGAGAATCAAGCGAAGGAAGGCTCACTAGGGTTGTAAAAGTCAAGAATTCCCTTTGGTATTGAAGTTAGGGTTTCTCTCAAGTGAAGTATATCCATCCAAGGCTCATCCTTACATAATAAAAGGTGAGTTTTACATCCATTTCATGATATTAAGAGTATTTGGTTGTTGAATCACTTGAGTGAAGAAAGGAAGAAGAGTATGAAGCTCAAACATGGATTTAATGGTATTCTTGAATAGTAACTTGACTTGAGTCATAATTCTTGGTATGCCATGACTATAATTTTGTTGTGGATGATACTAATGATGTTGAAGAAGTATTATATCTAGGCGAATATGGTGTGTCGTAGTTATGGTTATGGATGACTTTGAAAAGGAGTTTTGAGGATCGAACAATGTTTAACTTGAAAAAGTCTATTAATTATGGTATTGTGAGTGTTGCTATTGATGTTTTGGAGTTGTTTACGATATGGAGAAAGTGGTTGAAACAAAGGAAATGCTGTCCAATTTTCGTTAGCTCTTAGTCGCTTTAGTTTAGACTTAAGCATGTTTCTAATGATCTAACCTTAGTACGAATTCTCTTGTATGTAGAATTGTGAGCTTGGAAGGAAAGCGTTTAGTCGATAAAGTTAAAGAGACGTAAAGGTATGTTAAGGCTAGTCCCTTTCTTTCAAAGGCATGATTTCTATATTATGATTCCTCTCTATATTTCCATGACCTTCTTACATCCCAAAAGATGAAAGTTAAAGATTCTTAAGAGCTTCTTACGAGAAAGATATAAGATGTGTTCTATAATAATGATGGTGATGATGATTTTATTTCTAGAGATTCCAAAGCTTATGAATTGATGCTATTATGAGCTTAATGATCTTATTTCATAATTTCCTTGATGTTATTCATTGTTGGCCATCTCACCTCATGATATTAGTTCCTTCAAGGTGAGACCTAGCGATGATGTTTGATCCATAATATAAACGGAGGTTACCGACCTTACGTCACTCCGATATGATTGTAGATTTAATTA